>NC_133657.1:170457031-170757031 GCF_009905375.1 Apium graveolens
TTTTAGATATAGGTCCTGGTGTTGTGTAGTTTAATTCTGGAGGTGAATGGTGGTGGGGATGCCGGAGGTGAGTTCTCCGGCCACCCCCGATTTTCCCGCGACTGGAACTGCAAAATTGCAGTTTAGTCCCTATATTTTTGAAGATGGTGAAGTTTAGTCCCGTATTTGCAAAATTTTCAAAAATAGGATTACTGTTTATAAAATGTTTAAAATCATATTTCCTATTTATTTTTATTATAAAAATTCATTTTTAATTTCTGAAAATTCTAAAATTATTATTTTAATTCCGAAAATTATTTTTAATTCACAAATAAATCTGAATTAATTAGTTAATTAATTTCAGTTAATTTTTAATTGATTAATTGGTCAATTAATTCGAAAATTAATTGATTAATTGATTTAATTAATTATTAATTGATTTTAGTTAATTATTTAATTAGATTTAATTATTTAAAAATGATTTAAAAATTCTGAAAATAGTTTCGAGCTTTAAAATATTATTCTAAATTATTTCCAAGGCTCGATAATTATTCTAAAATTATTTCGGAGCCAGAATTGGCCAACCGAACCCTGTTTATTAATCCGAAATTGATCCAACGACCCGTTTTAATTCCGAAAAATGTTTTAAAAATCATTTTAAATACCAGAAAGCCTATTTATGACCGAATGTCTTTATAAATGATATGTCATTGATTATGTGATGTATTATGTTATATGTGATATGTTGGTTGACTGTCGGTTATATATTCGATGTTTACTGTTATTGCGTAACTTTCAATCCGTTAATCGGATTTGGGTAAAACGAAGGGTAGATAGAAGTATGTGTTGAATAGAATTCTATGAGTCATTATTGATAGATGCTTATGATATGTGAGCAGAAGAGGCAATACGGAAACAGATAGTTGAGGAGTAAGACGGTTGTGATTGGAAGCGAGTGCAGTGTAGTAAGCTAATACCAGGCAAGTGTTCTGAACTTTCTCGAGATATTGTAGTACTTGATAGTCTTGTTGATATTGCAAGTGCTTTGAAGCACTGAAACCCAAACCCTGATTCCAGTTATTTTTCTTGAGCCATGAACCTTATTCTTTCCTAGGGACCAGGATTGTTTGTACCCAAACACGATCTCAAGTATACGATACTACTCTACAAATACATGCAAACAAAAATCCCAAACACTGAACTGAATTACTTGTATACTCAACATTGTATCCTATTCTTTGAAAGCCCAAATCTTTGAAACCCCTGAAATGTTGATTCCTTTGTTATCCAATTCTTTTATTACCCAACATCCAAGCTTTTAAATTACCTTATTGATCCTTACAAGGATTGAAACCCTTTCATTGTTAAACACTTATTGTTTTTAATGATTCTGGTTATTGTTTATTATTTCTTATTCTGTTATTATGTTAGAATTGGATTGTTTTTTATAAAATTGTAGACTAGATTCGTGGTCAGACCATATAATGGTCAAGTTAGGCCAATGTGTGCCTTGGATCCAGTAGTTAGAGCAATGCTGTGTACCTTGCTCGGGTTAGTGCGTGACTGATCAGCAGCCTAACCTTGGTTTTTAAATTAAAAGTATAATATCCAATTCTAAATCATAATCATGTTGACCTGATGATCATTATTCTCAGTTTTGTCATTGTGACTTGCTGAGCTAGTTAGCTCATTTGTGCGATATTATTTCTATTCTTTCCAGTTAAGAAGGAACCGGTTGGTACCGAGGATCCCCAGTCCAGCGCGAGAGCTAGGGGTTTAGGTTGAGGAAGCTGAGCTAGTAGGCTTCTTTTGGAATAATTTAAGTCTGTAAAAGGTTGTAATAATATTTAATACTCAGTTTGAGTTTGGAATAGTTGGGATTTGAACGGTTTGTAATATATTAGTGTGCTTGGCTTGTGTGTATACTTTAACCTGTTGCGGTCCGAGGTGGTTGGTAAGTAGGGTCACTGCATATATTATTATTATCTTTATTATTATTATAAACAGGTTATAAATAAGGTTTGAGTGTGGACCCCCAAACTTCTGACCCGGGTTTGGAGGGCGCCACAGGTTTGGTATCAGAGCTACAGGTTATAAGTCACTGACACAAGCCTAGGTTAACGGGAATGGGTAGAGGGTTAAGATTAGAAGTAAGGAATAGAATGATAGAACGTTGAGAGGTTGAGTGCTTCGGTATATCAGGTATTAGGGTAATTCGCGTTATGGTACGAGATTCTTATATTGCGATATGATTTCAGATAGCAGTGATGGCCGACTCTTTTATTCCCGTATCAGCTGATCACTCAGAGCCTTCAGTTGGAGTGCCGTCTTCGGATCCACGTCCTGTTGTTCCACCAGTGTTGGTTATACTACCTCCACCTGTGTTGCAGCCCGTACCATTGCAGGCTATTCCACCTCCAGGCATGAGGCCACCTGTCAGAAGACCCCCACCTACTGATTCAGGTTTTACCGGTCATTCAGTCACAGGAGTACCTTTCCAATTCTCTTCCTATCCTGTCCCATATCATCAGTTTGAGGCTTGCCTTATGGAGCAGCGATTCCTTCAGGGTCAGATTCAGGAGTTACTACATATTATGCGTACCAGAGAGGTGGGGGTGGTGAGAGGCGACTTAGAGAGAGGCTCCAGGCATTTCGTAGAGCAACTGCTGTGAGGATTGCTGAGGCTACACATGAGGACATCACCCCTGATTTCCTAGTGGAGTGGGCTAAGTGGGTTCTAGAGGAGCTTGAGGAGATAGGAGGTCCAGATTTGCCATAAGTCAGAGATTCAGAGATGGAGATGTTGAGCAGTGTTGTTATGATTATGTAGTATGTACAGTAGTGTGTAGTGTGTATTAGTAGACTTTTGAGTTGTATTTATAGACTAGCTATGCTGACTAGCGAGTAGGTTGTTGTACCCTTTTTGCTTTTACTTCTGAAGCGTCTTTACGCTTGTACTACCTAAAACTTTTGATCTATATATATCAGTACGTTTTTCCTTTCCATTACTGTCATTTACTTTATTGCACCTGTTTTACCTTACCTTATTTATTGCACCAGTTATACCCCTGTGATACCATGTACCCTGTTTCCCATAACTGTTTATATTCTGTAAAGAAGCATGCAATTTACTTAGTTACAACTATTTTCAAAAAGAGATATTTCTGTTTTGCAAAACTATTCTTTTATGCAAAAGATTGATTCAAAAGCTAAAAAAGTTGATTGATTCTTTACAGAAAATGCCTCCCAGAAGAAATACCCGCACCAACACCCAGAATGAAGAAACCAACAACAATAACAACCAAGATGATACAAACCCGAATGTGAACTCAGGACCCATGGACCCAGCAATAGCCCAGATTCTTTAAATCTTGGCCCAACAAACAGTTCACCTGGCACAACAACAACAAAGACAGACCAACCCCCAGGTAACTTTTAAAACTTTTCAGGCAGAAAACCCACCAGAATTCAAGGGTTCCTTAGAGCCAATTGAAGCAAATGTTTGGTTAAAGGAAATAGAGAAGGCATTTGCCTTAGTGAAAGTAAAGGAAGAACAGAAGGTTGAGTTTGCAAGTTACTATCTGAAGAATGAAGCCACCTATTGGTGGGAAATGGTGAAGACATTGGAAGGAACATATGCTATTACTTGGAAAAGGTTTAAGGAATTGTTTTTAGAAAAGTATTTTCCTCAGTTTGTTCAGGATCAAATGGTGCTGAAGTTTTAGAATTAAAGCAAGGGAACATGTCGGTAACAGATTATGAGGGTAAGTTTGAGGAATCGTCAAGGTATGTACCGTCGTATGTGGATACTGATAGGAAGAAAGCTAAAAGATTTCAGCAAGGTTTGAAACGATGGATCAGAGGGAAGGTAGCCATTTTTGAATTGGATACCCATGCAGGAGTAGTACAGAAGGCTATGATCGCAGAGACAGAGAGTGAGATGTTCCAGAAGGAAAAGGAAAGCAAGAAAAGGAAAGTTGAGGGAAGTGAGGGTCAGTCACAAACAGGGAAGTTTCCAAATTTTAAGAAGGGCAAGTTTCAGTCAGGGAGAAATTTTAATTTCGGGAAACAGAATGCAGGAGACGGAGGCCAGAGCAACCGTCCAGTTAATACAAATCAGCCAAGTCAGTTGAGACTAACTTTTCTAGATTGTCAAGTATGTGGAAAGAAGCATGGAGGAGTTTGTAACAAGTTGAATGTGGTATGTTTTAAATGCAACCAGAAAGGGCACTATTCGAGGGAGTGCCGAAATCAGCCAGCAAATAAGGATCAGCCTATCCGGAATCCAGCAGTGAAGGTTCCAGCCATTGGATTTACATGCTTTAAATGTGGGAAGCCAGGACATATGGCCAGGGATTGCAAGACACCAGCCCCAGTCAGTAATGCATTGAGGATTATGGGATCTACCCTAACAGTGAATGAGACTCCAAGGGCTAGAGTTTTTGACATGTCGGTGAAGGATGCGATCCAGGATACGGATGCCGTGGCAGGTACGCTTAATATGAATTCTTTATGTGCCAAAATGTTAATAGATTCGGGAGCAACTCGATCGTTTGTTTCACAAGATTTTGTTAGTAAGTTAAATTGTCCAGTTGAGTGTTTAAATGAAATAATGACTGTGGAATTAGCAAATCAAGAATGAGTAACTGTTAACCAAGTTTGTGGGAATTGTGAGATTGAGATCTCTGGTAGTAAATTTTGTGTAGATTTGATACCATTTAAGTTAGGAGAATTTGATGTTATATTAGGGATGGATTGGTTATCTAAGCATGATGCTCAGATAGATTGTCGAAATAAGAAAGTAATGGTGAAAATGCCAGATGAAAGAATAGTAACATTCAAAGGTCAGAAACAATTAAAGAAGTTCTTAACGATGATTCAAGCCAAGAAGTTATTACGGCAAGGATGCGAGCATTTCGTAGCATATGTGATCGACAGAAGTCAAGAGCCAGCAAAATTTGAAGATATTCCAGTTGTGAATGAATTTCCAGACGTATTTCCCGACGAATTACCAGGACTTCCTCCAGATAGAGAAATTGAATTTGCGATCGACTTAGCACCGGGAACAGAACCAGTATTTAAGGCCCCGTACAGAATGGCGCCTGTTGAGATGAAAGAGCTAGTCAAGCAATTGCAGGAATTGTTAGAAAAAGGAGTAATCAGACCCAGCGTATCCCCGTGGGGAGCCCCGGTATTATTTTTCAAGAAGAAAGATGGAAGCATGAGACTGTGCATCGACTATAGGGAGCTCAACAAGCTGACAATCAAGAACAAGTATCCGTTACCCAGAATCGATGATCTGTTTGACCAGTTGAGGGGAGCCAAGTACTTCTCCAAATTTGATTTAAAATCGGGATATCATCAACTAAAGATCAAGCCAGAAGATATACCAAAGACAGTTTTCAGAACAAGGTATGGACATTACGAGTTTTTAGTGATGTCTTTTGGATTGACCAATGCCCCGGCAGCGTTTATAGACCTGATGAACAGAATTTTCAAGGAGTATTTGGATAAGTTTGTTATTGTGTTTATAGACGATATTTTAATCTATTCAAAGACGGAAGAGGATCATGCGGAACATGTGAGAACGACTTTGGAGATTTTAAGGAAAAGAAGTTATATGCTAAATTCTCGAAGTGTGAGTTTTGGCTACAGGAAGTTCAGTTCTTAGGACACATAGTCAATAACGAAGGGATCAAAGTGGACCCGGCAAATATCGAGGCAATTATGAATTGGGAGAGACCGAGAACACCCACTGAGGTAAGAAGTTTTTTGGGATTGGCAGGATATTATCGACGATTCGTTCAGAATTTCTCAAGGATTGCAACACCATTGACAAAGCTTACACGAAAGAATGAAAAGTTTATATGGAACGACAAGTGCGAAGAAAGTTTTCAGGAGTTGAAGCGGAGATTAATCACAGCACCTGTTTAGTCACTTCCAGACGATCAAGGGAATTTCGTAATTTATAGCGATGCTTCTTACAAAGGACTAGGATGTGTTTTAATGCAGCACGAAAAGGTGATTGCGTATGCGTCAAGGCAATTGAAACCACACGAACAGAAGTATCCTACTCATGATTTGGAGCTAGCAGCCATAGTTTTCGCTTTGAAGATTTGGAGACATTATTTGTATGGAGAAAAGTGCGAGATTTTCACGGATCACAAAAGCTTAAGGTACATATTCACACAAAAGGAACTTAATATGAGGCAAAGGAGATGGTTAGAGTTGATCAAAGACTATGATTGCTCGATTAATTATCATCCCGGTAAGGCGAACGTGGTGGCAGACGCGTTAAGTCGGAAGGAAAGGTTAAATGAGTTATCAATACCTGAAGATATATATAAGGAATTTCAGAAATTGGAATTGGAAATTAGAGTTTGCAAACCTGAGGAAGCGAAAGTGTATAGTATGACTTTCCAGCCGGAGTTGTTGGAGAAAATAAAGAAATATCAGGAAGATGTAATGGATCAAGATATAAATCGTTTGGTAGGTGAAGAATTATACACGCAGAAGGATGATTAAGGCATTTTCAGATTTTCATCTAGAATCTGGATTCCACCGGTGACGGAGTTAAAGAATGAAATTTTACAAGAAGCACATAGTTCAAGATATTCCATCCATCCAGGGAGTACCAAAATGTACAGAGATTTAAAGAAAAATTATTGGTGGCCAGATATGAAGAGGGAAATTGCGGAATGGGTTAGCAAATGTTATACCTGTCAGAGAGTTAAAGCAGAGCATCAGAGACCAAGCGGATTGCTACAGCCATTGGAGATTCCAGAGTGGAAGTGGGAACATATTACCATGGATTTCATAGTTGGATTACCAAGGACAAGGGCTAATCATGATGCCATTTGGGTTATAGTGGATAGACTTACCAAGTCAGCTCATTTTCTGCCTATAAATGAAAGATTTTTGCTCGACAAGTTAGTCCATATGTACTTGAAAGAGATCGTAGTTCATCATGGAGTTCCTGTGTCTATTGTATCTGATCGAGATCCAAGGTTTAATTCAAGATTTTGGAAGAGTTTTCAAGAATGTTTGGGAACAAGACTGAATATGAGTACGGCCTATCACCCCAGA
This sequence comes from Apium graveolens, assembly GCF_009905375.1. Taxonomy (NCBI): domain Eukaryota; kingdom Viridiplantae; phylum Streptophyta; class Magnoliopsida; order Apiales; family Apiaceae; genus Apium; species Apium graveolens. Next base: position 170,464,097 of record NC_133657.1, read on the forward strand.
CGGATGGCCAAAGTGAAAGAACGATCCAGACAATCGAGGACATGTTACGTGTTTGTGCTATTGATTTCAAAGGAAGTTGGGACGAACATTTACCTCTGGTAGAGTTTGCTTACAACAACAGTTATCATGCCAGCATTGGAATGCCACCCTATGAAGCCCTTTATAGACGTAAATGTAGATCTCCAGTATATTGGGATGAAGTAGGAGAATGCAAGATACTTGGACCTGAACTGGTACAGCAGACAAAGGAAGTTGTTGAACTGATCCAGAAAAGATTAATAGTCGCACAAGATCGTCAGAGGAAATATGCAGACCAGTCAAGGAAAGACATGGAATTTGAAGAAGGAAGTTTGGTATTATTGAAAGTATCACCGTGGAAAGGACTAACGAGGTTTGGAAAGAAAGGGAAGCTAAGCCCAAGATATGTAGGACCTTTTGAAATCCTAAAGCGCGTTGGCAAAGTAGCTTACGAATTGGCGTTACCTTCGCACATGGAGCACATTCATAATGTTTTTCATGTATCTATGCTCAAGAAATATAATCCAGACTCCAGGCATGTAATAGAATATGAGCCAATAGAGCTTCAGGCAGATTTATCATATGTAGAGAGTCCGATAGAGATTCTAGAGGAAAGAGAGAAAGTATTAAGAAATAAAGTGGTAAAGTTAGTAAGACTATTGTGGAGAAACCCAAAAGTTGAAGACTCAACCTGGGAATTAGAAAGTGATATGAGAGAAAAGTACCCTCATTTGTTTTCTTAGAAGATTCTGAGGACAGAATCCTTTTAAGGGGGGAAGGATGTAATATCCGGGATATATCGTGTAATTATTTTAGATATTAAATAATTATTATGTGTGTTCAGTATCTATTCTGTGAGTTAATTGTTAAGTGTTATCTGTACTTGGATATTCAAAAATAATATTAATTGAGTATTTTAATTTTTATATGTCCAAATTAAAATATAAACAATTGTCATATCTTCCTAATTATTTTTATGTTGATTTATGGATTTATAAGAATCATATGAAATTTTTAAAATCTTTTTCCGGGTAATTAAAATCTATTTTATAAAAACGAGAACCAACCGACGTCACCCGTTGTTACGTTTTTGGAACCCGAAACTCTTCCGAGAACTCCTTCCTAACCTAATTGTAATATTCCGAGCATATTTCATGTTTCGACTTTTTCGATCCGGCGTACGGTTTGTTCTGCGCGGGTCCCGGTGCAACATTTTCGATACAATATTCATTTCGGTAAATCAATAAAACCCGTATTTTCGATAAACGGGAGCTTTTTATTAAACTATCTCAATTATCACTTCGTAGTACGTGTAACCAGGCGCTGAGACCAAGACCGCAGTACAAATTGTACTGATTTGGATAATTATCCCGAAAACCGATACCGTTTGGATCAGTTTTTATAAATAAACGTACCGTTTTATATCCGGAATGATCCAACAGGATACTAGTTTTCCGTAAATATAAATAGCCTTTTACCGTATTTTATTTTGTATCAAAATCATTTGCAGACAGATAATTATATAATTTTACATAGAAAAATCATATATTCATAAACTGTTCCAAGAATCAAACCAACTTTTGAAGGTGTTAGTGATCTTTGTTTGAAAAGATCGAGTACTAGATTTGAAGGTCTTGAAGTGCTCTATCAGATTCCATAACCTGTTTTACTGCAGAATCAAAGGTTTATTTTCTGGAAATTTATTTATTTTCGAATTAAATTTATTAAAAATATGAATTTTTGTTCGGATGATTGTTTGTATGATTTGATGATTGCATGTTGTAGAGCTTGTTTTTCTGATGATTTTGATATATTATACGTCTGATTTGTAGTTCAATAACATGTTCAAATTTGAGTTTGATTTTCGAATTTTAAAATTAGGGTTTATAACCCGTATGAATGTTCTTAATTGAAATTTAGGGGTTTCTTATTCTGAACTAGATTGATGTTGTGGTATAGTGTATTGTATTCTCTGTGAAATTTGCAATCTAGTCGTACAAGTTTCATGAATCAACGAGGTCTGTAGAGAAGGGAGTTGTGTTTTGAAGTTTACGTCGAACCCGCCGGAAACCGGCGAGTTTCTTGATCAAATTTCGGCCAAGTCTGGGGTTATTGATGAATTTTGATTGCAGATATAGGTTCCTGGTGTTGTGTAGTTTAATTCTGGAGGTGATAGTGGTGGGAGGATGCCGGAGGTGAGTTCTCTGGCCACCCCCGATTTTCCGGCGACTGGAACTGCAAATTGAAGTTTATTCCCTATATTTTTGAAGATGGTGAAGTTTAGTCCCTGTAGTTTGCAAAGTTTTCAAAAATAGAATTCCTGTTTATAAAATGTTTAAAAATCATATTTCCTATTTATTTTTATTATAAAAATTCATTTTTAATTTCGGAAAATTCTAAAAATTATTATTTTAATTCCGAAAATTATTTTTAATTCACAAATAAATCTGAATTAATTAGTTAATTAATTTCAGTTAATTTTTAATTGATTAATTGGTCAATTAATTCGAAAATTAATTGATTAATTGATTTAATTAATTATTAATTGATTTTAGTTAATTATTTAATTATATTTAATTATTTAAAAATGATTTAAAAATTCCGAAAAATAGTTTCGAGCTTTAAAATATTATTCTAAATTATTTCCAAGGCTCGATAATTATTCTAAAATTATTTCGGAGCCAGAATTGGCCAACCGAACCCTGTTTATTAATCCGAAATTGATCCAACGACCCGTTTTAATTCCGAAAAATGTTTTAAAAATCATTTTAAATACCAGAAAGCCTATTTATGACCCGAAATATCTTTACAAATGATATGTCATTGATTATGTGACGTATTAGGTGTTATATGTGATATGTTGGTTGACTGTCGGTTTATATATTCGATGTTTACTGTTTATTGCGTAACTTTTAATCCGTTAATCGGATTTGGATAAAACGAAGGGTAGATAGAAGTATGTGTTGAATAGAATTCTAAGAGTCAATTATTGATAGATGCTTATGATATGTGAGTAGAAGAGGCAAGACGTAGGAAAGGGAAATAGATAGTTGAGGAGTGAGACGGTTGTGATTGGAAGCGAGTGCAGTGTAGTAAGCTAATACCAGGAAAGTGTTCTGAACTTTCTCGAGATATTGTAGTACTTGATAGTCTTGTTGATATTGCAAATGCTTTGAAGCACTGAAACCCAAACCCCGATTCCAGTTATTGTTCTTGAGCCATGAACCTTATTCTTTCTAGACCATGGATTGTTGTGTACCCAAACACGAATCTCAAGTATACGATACTACTCTACAAATATATGCAAACAAAATCCCAAACACTGAACTGAATTACTTGTATACTCAACCATTGTATCATATGCTTTGAAAGCCCAAATCTTTGAAACCCTGAAATATTGATTCCTTTGTTATCCAATTCTTTCATTACCCAGCATCCAAGCTTTTAAATTACCTTATTGATCCTTACAAGGATTGAAACCCTTTCATTGTTAAACACTTATTGTTTTTAATGATTTTAGTTATTGTTTATTATTTCTTATTCTGTTATTATGTTAGAATTGGATTGTTTTTATAAAATTGTGGACTAGATTCGTGGTCAGACCATATAATGGTCAAGTTATGCCAATGTGTGCCTTGGATCCAGTAGTTAGAGCAATGTTGTGTGCCTTGCTCGGGGTTAGTGCGTGACTGATCAGCAGCCTAACCTTGGTTCCTAAATTAAAAGTATAATATCCAATTCTAAATCATAATCATGTTCACCTGATGATCATTATTCTCAGTTTTATCATTGTGACTTGCTGAGCTAGTTAGCTCATTTGTGCGATATTGTTTCTGTTCTTTTCCAGTTAAGAAGCAACCGGTTGGTACCGAGGATCCCCAGTCCAGCGCGAGAGTTAGGGATTCAGGTTGAGGAAGCTGAGCTAGTAGGCTTCTTTTGGAATAATTTAAGTCTGTAAAAGGTTGTAATAATGTTTAATACTCTGTTTGAGTTTGGAATAGTTGGTATTTGAACGGTTTGTAATATATTAGTGTGTTTGGCTTGTGTGCATACTTTAACCTGTTGCGGTCCGAGGTGGTTGGTAAGTAGGGTCACTGCATATATTATTATTATCTTTATTATTGTTATAAGCAGGTTATAAATAAGGTGTGAGTGTGGATCCAAAACTTCTGACCCGGGTTTGGAGGGCGCCACAGAAACTTGATAATTTTTTGGAGGAAAGAATTATCATGAACATCAATGATGGTGGTGTGGACAGGTGTCTTCAGGTGTCTCTCACAAAAATTCAAACTTTAAGAGCATCTGAACTGGATGTAATGATTGACAAAGTGAATCCAGTTATTCCAGAAGACACTCAACTTCTCCAAGAGCTCAAAAAGACACAAATAGCAGCTTTTCCAGAAGCCTATCTATATCCAAACCAATGAGTAATTTATGTCTGTCCAACAACCAAACAAGCCAGACATCTCCTTGTTCCTAAACATTATGTCAGATCAAACATGAGGTTGATCATGACCTTGCAGTCTGATCTAAAGTACAAAAGGAACAAGAAGCATGAGGATGTTGAAATGATAAAGATCTTGAACATATATCTTGTAAATGCTGACACCATGTTGCCAAACACTCAATACAATCTAAGAAAAGACAAGGATGATGATGAGCAGAAGGATGACAAACAAAAGACTTCTGGCTCAAATCCAAGTCAAGCTTCTAAAGCAAATGGCAGCAAGGATAAGAGTCAAGGATAGAAGAAGGATGGTGAAAGTAAAAGGAGAGGTGAAAGAAGGAGCAAACAAAGACATGATGGCTCAGAACCACAACAAATCCTAAAAATCCAAACAAATCTAGCTCAACCTTCAAAGCCAACAACCTCAATCATCAAACCACCTCTAACCTCTAAGCCAAAGTTTCTATACAAACAAACTGCAAACACCTTCCTAAAAACACCAATCACCTCAAACCAAACATCTCTCAAGAAAATCACAAACTTACCTTTAGACAAGCCTTCACTCAAAATTCACTATGAATCTGTTGGGAGGAAACCTAAGAAAGCCAAGCCTACAGAAAAAGTAGAAGTCACTGAAAGGGCCATCCAAAATTGTTTCAAGCAAAATGATTTTGTACCTTTAAATTGGTGCATCTTATATGAAGATTATTTTCAACAACTAGCTGAGGAAATAGTTAGATTCTGGGTTGTAACTCTAAGGGAAGTGAGAATTTACTATGAAGATGGGTCCTTCACTTTTCTTGATTGTAGTTTAATTGACTCTCTTTTTCCTACAAAAATCAAGAGATTGATAAGTTTGTTAAAGGATAAGGATACTGCTCCAAGAGCATGGAGATCTGTTTTGGCTGAATGGTTGATTGAAAGAGAGGAAATAAGAACAAGGAATAAAGCTGAATATGAGGAGAGGATCAGGAAGTATGATGAGGAGATTGAGATGTTCATAAGAAGATCAGAAGAACTCAAGGCAAAAGGAATGAGCAAAATCTCTAAGGATGGAAAGTTTTTAACTATTAAAGCTGGAAAATTCTCAAGATTTAGGATTGATTTACTAGACAGTGGTTATCCAAAGGAAGAAAGACTCGAACTTGTAGAAGCTCTAAGTGAGACACCTATTATAGAAGAACTTGAAATTCTTGATTACTTAAAGGATCTCATTAGAAAAGAAGCTGAAGAAAAAATAGTCTTTACCTGATGCTTGTAACTATTTAAACTCTGTAAATCTCCTAATGTATAAAAGTTGTAATTGTGTTAACTTTTTTTTGTATTAATCTAAGTTTCCATTATAACTTGGGGTTAGACTTGTTAACAAGCATGAATTTATTTTAAGCAAACTTCTCACAAATTGGGGGAGATTGTTGTGCAAGACATGCCTGTACAATAACAAGACTAAGTCAATTTGACAACCCTAAGTAAGTTATATTGTAATCTTAGTTTGCATTTTATATTATAATATTTAAAGTTTGTAAAAATGTCAAAGAGCATACTAAAGCCTTTTTCTTTAAACAGTATCATGCCTAAGAATTCTATCTGGAAGAAGATCAAGAAGATCATGCGTCAGAAGAATTATGAAGAAGCGTGGAGTTAAATAAATCTATTTTGAGAACAATGTTCTAAGTCAAGATCTCTACAAGTCACAAACTTAGTGTTATAGAGAAGTCATTCCAGAACTTCAGAATGACTTATAGAGAACTCAGGAAAGCTACTAGAGAACTCAGAGATATCGACAAGCCAAACTTAAGACATGAAGATTGGAGATATCGACAAGTCATTTCTTCACTAGAGAACTCAGAGTTATCGACAAGTCAAATATCACTAGAGAACTCTGAGTTATCGACAAGTTAAAATTCACTAGAGAACTCAGAGATATCAACAAGTCAAAATTCACTAGAAAACTCTGAGTTATCGACAAGTCAAATATCACTAGAGAACTCTGATTTATTGACAAGTCAACAAGTTACTAGAGAACTCAGAGATATCGATAAGCCAAAGTGAAGACATGAAGTGGAGAGATCTCGACAAGCTAAATTCTCTTATAGAGAACTCAGAGACCTCTACAAGTCAAATCAACTATGGAGTATTAGAGATCTCGATAAGCCAATATACTTATCAAGATGTCAAGTTCTCTATATACCTAACTGGAGATCTCGAGGTAAAATCTCAAAGTACAAATTGTAGACCAGTTCAATATCCAAGATTAACAATCAACAAACAATCCAACTAGTTTGATTGACAAGTCTACAAAAAGCAACTTGAAGAGTGTGCAAGATTAAGGATGAAGATTAACTGACAAATGAAGATCAAAGTTAACACATTATGCAAAGATATGCTAAGCCAGAAATGGAAGATATACTTTTCCTAAAATGAAATGAATATTGACAGTTTAATAAAGTGAATAGCATCTCTTATTACACACTGTGTAAACTAGTAGTTAACTATTATATAAAGTTAACACTGGTCCTTTGTTAGATGTAACAATTTAGACATGAAAAATCTTGTATTCTCTCAAGGTAGAAGCTAAGCTCTTTATCAACAAGGAGCCTAGAAGTTTTGTAGAAAAACATTCTTAATTTTAATATAAAATTAAGTGAGTTTTGAAAGATTTGTGTTCAGTCTTATTGCTTGTTTAATTTCAGTTTTAACATATCCTTCTGCAAGATTTAACTTACTTTGTTCACAACCATTAACACTTTAAGAAAAGCATAAAAACACAAAAACACATTCACCCCCCCCCCCTCTATGTGTAATTCATTACCTAACACCTTGTACCAGACATTTTACTTTATTATCATCATTAGATGGGGACTTGATATAGAGAAAGAAGCAATGTCTGAATTCTCCACACGAGGATCCATGTTCTAATGATGCATAAAACCAGTGTCGATGTCCCAAATGAGCTATTTGAAATTCTAAATCAAAGTCATTGATGATCATTAGAACAAGATTTATTTGATTAAAATTTTTGATATGAGAAATAATCATTAATCGTTAATCAAAAATTGATGATATTGGCATGACTAGTTATGAATCATGCATAATTAAGTAGTTTTGATTTAGTAATTATGTTTTAAGAGGTAAATACCTTTTACACAATTAAACATCAAAGTTATTCAGTGGAGAGTCACTCGAAAAGGGACCACGACTTAATTTTTAAATAAAAAAGCAAATACATTATCGATTGTGTGCTTGTGGTCTTAACATAAAAAGAATCAAGACCATACTTACGATTACTCAGCAAAGATTTTAGTTACATATCTTTCTTTTTATTATGCTGGGAATATTAGTATGTGCCGATCCACGCTTAGAGTTCTAAAGAGGAAGCAATTAACGATCGCTAATCACTTACTGCCTAGTAATTTTGGGGGACATACATTTGATGTCAAATGCAAAATCTTCAAGGTAGGTCTCAGTAACAATATTAGATCAACGATGATGTTGTTTAATTTATTTGGAATGAGGTTAAAGACATAGAATATAATTGGAACTAATAGCGTGTGATTTTAAAAATATTGTCACTGACCCTCATAACTTTTAGATGCTGATTGTTTTTGATGGTTTATCACTTAAAATAGGTATGGTTTAAATATCAAATATGTTAAGTGTATAACTCTTGGATTTTAAATAATTAAGTATTGTCGATACTTCATAAAACGATATGGATGCTTAATAGATGGTCACCGGTGGGTGTTAGTAGTCTAAATAGTTACACCACTCTCAGAGTGGAGTACGACAACAACATTACCATCAACAATCTTGTGTAAGAAAAAAACAGCCAACTGTAAAAGGGAGAATTGAAAATTATCAATAATCATTTTTCCGAAGTCATTGCAACTATACTCTGAATAGTTAATGATTGTTATCTCTTAACTTAAGTATTTATTAAAATTAATATTATAATAAATACCGGGGACTTGTTTATTATATTTGTCAATAACTACATTAGATATTGAAGATTGAAAATTAAATATCGGCGATCATTGACATAGTCGACAATCGTGGACATAGTCAATGATGATTATTTAGTTTACTCTAAATAGTGTGATTAGTATATCAATAATATAGTCAGCGGCACTCATGAAAACATAGTTAGCGATACTCTGTGATAGTTAGTGAGCCCGGTGACATAGTAAGCGACACCCGTAATAACGTATTCGATAGTACTTGCTTATGAAGACACTAAATATTTATGTTTGCTTTTATACTAAATTATAATAACCGAAATATGGTATAGTTTGATTCAACCTCCATTTTTGTTAGGTAATGAATTACACACATGGGGTGAATGTGTTTTTGTGTTTTTGTGTTGTTATTCCTAGAAGACTAACAATGAGATTTACAGAAGGGGGGTTGAATGTAAATCTCAAAACTTTTTCAAGTTTTGAGCAGTTTATAAAGTTGTGTGTTCAAGAAGAACAAGTGTGTGAATTGCTTTAAGCTAATACAGACAGATATATATTCAAGCACAAATGTAAAGAACACAACAGACCTTAAAAACTTTTCTGGTGGATTTGTTGTTCCACCAGAGATGGTATATTAGAAAATCTGTGTTCAACAATGTTGATCACAGCTGCATCCTAGTACAAACTAGATGAATTTTCTCTCAAGATATTTCTTAACAGCTCTGGAAAAATCTCTCTAATTACTAGCTTCTTCTTGGTTCATATATATTACCAAGTGTACAAGTGAAAAACAATATAAAATTACAATAGTAAAATAAGTTCTTCACTTGCTTCTTTTCCTGTTCACTCAAGTACTTTGTTGACTATTGCAACTTTGTACAAAAGAAGAACGGCTGCTTTTTCTGTTGATCCTGAAATTCGGCTACCACATCTCAGTTTTCTCTGTCAACCCACGTGCCTCTGCTTGTAGGTACAACTACCACTTATCAACGGCTGATTAGCAGAACATCCGTTGAAGCTTTCATCCGTTGATGACTTCATCCGTTGAAGGATGTTATCCGTTGAAGCTTTCATCCGTTGATGCTCTCATCCGTTGAAGGATGTTATCCGTTGAAGCTTTAGAGACATCCGTTGAAGCTTAGCTTCTCATCCGTTGAAGGTCTTTTAAGTCATCCGTTGATACCACTTCATTTATACAAAATTACAAGGCATGAAATATTTACAATTGGCCTTCCTATCTGCATATCATCTAGTAGTCAACATGACTCATAGTTTCTCTCAACTTCTAAGAATTACAATTTTAAATACAGAGACTGAAATATGCTACAATACTAGACTTATTTCTAAGTAAAGCTACACCATCAACGGATAGCCAAAGTGGTCTTATCCGTTGAGGCTACAGACACTAAATTTCTACTTAAGTGTTTTGTTAAACATATCATCAAACTAATGCACATATATTCCTAACAATCTCCCCCTATTTATGTCTATAAGAACTGTAGGCATAAATTCAGAGTTAACTTGATGATAACAAAACACTTAACAAATATTTGAATTGAAACTAAGTAGAAATATAAAAAGTGCTGCAAAAGTGTATGTACTAGGAGGTAATTGAAGATTTACAGTATTTCCAAGGGTGCTCCTCTAGCCTGAGCAAAACATCATTTTCTTCTTTGTTCCCTGGTTTTCTTTCCTAGCCCTTTGTCATTTCCCTCAATTTGGAGTTGGAGTTTTCTGAAGAATTCAGCTTCATCTTCATCACTGATATCCAACTTAGATTGCATTTCCTTGAGAGTTTCATTGCTGGCAATCTTGAGTTGGTCTTCAAGTCTGAAAAATCTTCTGACTCCTCTGTCATCTCTAAATTCCATCAACCAATGAGGTGATTTGTGAATTTTAGTTCCCCTTTCTTGTATGAGTAAGGTTCTGGGCAAAGCATTTGGTTCCCTCCAAGTCTTCCTTATGTTGGCAATCTTGTTGAGAATTTCAGTCTTGGCTGTTCTGGTAAAGCCAGAATCCTTTTTGATGGCTGAAAAGACTCTGATCAAGGTAGAGTAGCCTTCATTTAGAATCCTGTGGAGAGGCCATGTTCTTTCCCCAGCTCCTTTATATCTGAACACTAATCTTTCTGGTAACTGTCTGTAGGCAGCTATTCCCCTTACATCCTCCAGCTCATCCAGATAGAGTTCAATGTCTGAAATTTCTTTTATGTCACAGATGTGAACATAATCATCTTTAGAAATGGGTGACTTAGGTTTAGGTTTTTGTTTTTGAGTGAATTTCTTAGAGGTTGTGGGAGGTGTAGATTTTGGTTTTCTTTTCTGTTTCTTTGGTGGTGGAAGAGTGGTTAGAAAGGTAGGCAATGTGATGTTGTCCCAATCAATAGGTTCCTCTTTTGGAATGATTGGTTCACCATGGATATTTATAGAGGGATCAGTAACAAAAGGTTCAGGTATGGAAGGTAGTGGTTTAGATGTAGATTTGGTATCTTCAGGGTTATCTTCACTCCTTCTGTGTGCCTTGGCCTTTCTTCTGTTTCCCTTCTGCCATTCCTCTCTTTCCTCCATATTTTCACCAAATATGCTCCCAAGAACCTCATCTAAGTTAGCAATCTTTTCTTCACCCCTGACTTCAATTCCTTTCATTTCTTCAACTTGGCTTGACTTTAGCTGTTTTTCAAGCTTTGCTTGTGCTCTTTTGTCAGCCTTTAATTGCTTGGCTTCTTCTTTCTTAGCTATTGAGAATTTGGGATGTCCTTGCATCACACATATGCTCTTTCCCTCTCTAATGATAATAGCTCTATTTCTCCTTACAGCCTCATCCATGGACTTTTTGAGATAGGCAATACTCCTGCCTAAGATCTTGTTCTCATCATCTTTTGAAGGAGGAAAGTCCACTTCTTTTAAAGGATTCTTTGTTGAGTCCTTATTGGATCTTTCATTGGGCTTGAGGATTATAGCTTGTAGCTCTTTGGAAGAAGCTTCTCCATCCTTAAGACTCCCTACTGGCATGAGCTCCATGTTGATTGGTTCAATCTTTGTGCTAAATTTCACAGATGTTGATTTATTTTGTGTAGAACCAAACACCAATTGCAACCTTTCATCAATTCTCCTCCATTGTTCTTTCATTTGTATTTCAGCTGCTGCTAGCTGAATCAAATCAATTCCATCAGATTTTCCCTTGATTTGAATGATTGGAGAGGTAGTGATGGCAGGAACTAGCACTTTAGATATCTGAATCTTTGTAGAGGGCTCTCCTTCCCCTTCCCTGTTATTCTCCCCCTTTTTGTTATCATCAAGGAGAGGGGTCAAGCCTTGTGCTTTTGCCAGCTGCATTAGGAGATTGGTTTGAGATTGTTGGTTGAGAAGAAGGGTGGCCACAGAATCTTCAATTCCTTGAACTCTGTCTTCCAACTTGGCCAGCCTTTGTTCAGTAACTGATTCCTTTTTCAATCTCGAAACCAGGTCCTGCAAAGTACCATAGGGCATGACTGAATCCAATTTTTCTGAAGTGAAGGATTTCAAGTCAGCAATATCTTTCCTGAGATCATTTAGACTCATATCTTGCTTTACTTTCTGCAACTTCATGAGATGCAGTGAGTCCAGGTGAGCTTGGAGGATAGCCTTGATATTTGCATTTGAAGTGTTCTGAATGGCCTGTTGAATAGTGATGATTTGTTTGACCAGGTGGACATTGAATTCACCTGTTCTATGCTCCTTAGTCAGGGCCCATTCAGGTAGATTAGAATGGAACTAGGGTCTTCATCTCCCCCTATGTTCATGCTTCCATCAGAAGAAATAGAGTCATCATCATCAGAATTTACTCCAAATTCCTCAGATGGCTCACCAGCTGTAGAAGGCATCCTGTTAATAGCAGCTTTATCCCTTTGAAGAGATTCTGTTGAGTGCACTAGATGTAGTGTCCTCTCTGCCTCCTCATTGCCCTGAGCAGCCAACAGTTGATAGGCTGTCACAGGATGAGTAAAAGTGTCAGCATCCAAGGAAATGTTATCAATTACAGCTTTGTAATGTTGCTGAAATTGTCTTTCCTTTTCAGCATCATCCACAATCATTGACTCATGAGCAATGGCTGGTTCCACCCTTGTATCAACTGTACCTGCTTTTCTCTCTTTTTCTCTATGTTCTTGCATCAGGGGCTCCCCCTGGCTCACACATCTCACTCCCTCACCTTCACCTTCTAAGGTGGTACTCCACTCACTGACTTTTGCCATGCTGGAAGAAATAGCATGCATTTTTGTGCTCTCAATCTCTCCTTTTGCCTGGGAGCAACCCAGCCTCTCACTCAAATTTTCACTCCCTGCCCTCAATCCTAAAAGTGATTGCACAGTATTCATGTCTTCTACACTTGGAATCATTTCAGTTATTTGTGTAGAGACTATCAACGGATGTGGAATATCCGTTGAAGTTGAAACTGTTGTTATCAACGGATAACTGCTGTTAAGCTTATCCGTTGAAGAGCAACCACTTGTCAACGGATGAGTGATATCCATTGAAGAAGGAAAAGAAGATGAAATTGAAAGTGATATAACTGTTGAATCTGTATAGATTGATTTGATATGTGTTGATACAGATCCTTCAATTATATCTGAAAGAATTTGCGGGTGATCCAACAAATCATCTAAAAGATGATGATCACCTGTATTTGAGTGGGGCTTCTCCCTGAGTTGTAAAGAGGGAGAATCAGGAATTGATGGGAATAGCATATCCACATCCAGAGATGGTGAAGAAGTATTTGGTGATTGATGTGTAGTTATTGTGAGAGAATGGGGCTGTGACTCCACATTTATTGGAGTCACATCAAACTGAGTTTGAGAAGGCACAGAGACAGATGGATGTATCTGTGCAGTGTGTGCACCCTGTGTAGAAGATTGGGTTCTAGCCTTCTTTCTTCTAATAAAGGCTTTTGTAGGTGAGTGTTTGGCTTTAGTGTCCCTCCCTCTTTTGTTCTGTGTTCCTGGATGGGAACTCTTTTCAATAGTAACATCCTTTTGGGAGGATGCTACTAGGGATGTGCTAGAGACCTTTTCAACCACCACAGCTTTTTGAGAAACTGGGGCTTGGCTAGCTTGGGAAGCACTCAACTCTCCTTCCTTATCCTGGGGGTTTCTTTGATGTTCACCCCTCCCCTCACCACTCACACCCTGATCACTTCCCTCAGGGTTAATGGTTGTTGTTACAACTGTTGTCTTTTGAGAAACAACAGAGGTGGTTTTCTTTGTCTTGGATTTTGAAAGTTTGGATTTGGTGACCTTGGTAGAAATCTGTTGGGGCATTGACACAGATTTCATGGCCACACTAGAAGATAAAGAAATAGAGGGGTTGGAAGAAGTAGGAGTTGTAGAAGCAATTACCTCACCTACCTGGGGTGCATTCATGATTGGTAAATATACCAATTGCACACTGCTGTTAAGATCCATTCTCTTCAAGTCTGCAAGAACTCTTTTCTCTTGTGCCCAGCACTTGAGTTTATTATTCTCATTGATTATGACTAAACCTTCAGCAACATGGTTAGCCAATAACATAAAGAATCTAGCATAATAGATGTTATTAGGTCTATTAGCTTTGTTACCTAATCTAGTACCTAATTCTAGCATCACATAGTTGCTAAAGTTAAAGTACCTATCAGAAACAAGCATATAGAACATGTTAACAAGAGATGAAGTTATGGCATCAAAATTACTAATTTTCCCAGAGAAAACCTTTATGAAGGCATCCCCAAGAAAACTCCATTCTTTCCTAAGGCCTTTTCGTCTAATACCCCCTAAATTAGCAGAGTTAAGAGAGTAACCTATGGAATCTAACATGCTGGATACATCACTATCAGTGTGTGGTGTCATGGCATTGTTCTCAGGTAATTTAAAACATGCTTGTAAGTCATCACAGTTTATACAGTGATTTTTACCTTTGAGAGTGAAGGAGATAGTCATATCCATGGAGTTGAACTCAGCAGTTGTCCAAATCTCCTCAACTACTTCACAGAAAATCGTTGGGGCTTCCAGCATTGCATAGCTAAGTTTACAGTTTTTGATGAAGTCCATCATTTTGTGATAATCTGAGTGGGCTTCATTCTTCTCTACCAGAGCTATGAAATTATTCTTCTCGTAGATGAACCCAGATTGAGACATAATCTTCACGACTGGTGCCATTGTTGTGAGTAGAAATTGCAGAGAATAACTTGAGGGTTTTGCAGAGAGAAAATGGTAAATGCTTGAAATTCTAAGAAAGCGTAAAGTAATAATGAACAATCAGAAGGGCTTATATGCTTTTAAAAAAAAATAAATAAAGGATTAATCAATAAATAGGTGTTGGTGAATTTCAGCCGTTTAAGAATAAACTGTAAGTATTCTAATAACTACCTTTAAAACCAATACATACAGATGTATGTATGGTATCAACGGTTAAGAAAATAGAATCAACGGCTGTGAAACACCTCAAACGTCTGATGTGACATTTCAACGGATAATGTAAATTGTCATCCGTTGAAAGGTACTTCAGCTTTATCCGTTGACGGATAAAAGTTCCAGAGATATACTTGTCTTTCAACGGATAATGAATATCCGTTGATAGAGCAATTTTGACTTTCAACGGATAGGGAACATCCGTTGATGGAATAAACTTTGTTAAAAGTCAAATTTGTTCTAGCAACTAATATATTTCAGGCTCCACATCAAATTGCAAAGAAGACATGAATTTTAAGAGTAATTAAGCATACCTAGCTCACTTACCAATCTTGTGAATGTTGATTCATCAAGTGGCTTGGTAAATATGTCAGCAATTTGTTGTTCACTTGGAACAAAATGTAGTTCTACTGTACCATTCATGACATGCTCCCTGATGAAGTGGTACTTAATATCAATGTGCTTGGTCCTTGAGTGCTGCACAGGATTCTCTGTTATGGCTATGGCACTTGTGTTGTCACAAAAGATAGGTATTCTATCAACATGAAGTCCATAATCAAGGAGTTGATTCCTCATCCATAACATTTGAGAACAGCAACTTCCAGCAGCAATGTATTCAGCCTCAGCTGTAGAAGTAGAGACTGAATTTTGCTTTTTGCTAAACCATGATACAAGCTTGTTTCCCAGGAATTGACAGGAGCCTGTTGTACTTTTCCTGTCTATTTTGCAACCTGCATAGTCTGCATCTGAATAACCAATTAGATCAAAGCCAGATTCTCTAGGATACCAAATTCCTAAATTTGGTGTACCCTTGAGATATCTGAAAATTCTCTTGATAGCAATTAAGTGAGACTCCCTAGGATCAGCTTGAAATCTCGCACACAGACATGTAGCAAACATTATATCTGGTCTGCTAGCAGTTAAATATAAAAGTGAACCAACCATGCCTCTATAACTTGTAATGTCCACAGACCTTTCAGTCTTATTTAATTCAAGTTTGGTGGCAGTGGCCATGGGAGTTTTTGCAGATGAACATTCCATTAAGTCAAACTTCTTTAAAAGATCATGAATATATTTAGTTTGACTAATGAAAATTCCATTACTAACTTGTTTAATTTGTAAACCAAGAAAATAGGTTAGTTCTCCCATTAGGCTCATTTCATAATTACTTTGCATTAGCTTAGCAAACTTCTTACAAAGATTATTATCTTTAGAACCAAATATTATGTCATCTACATAAATTTGAACAAGTATACTAGAGCCATTAACATTTCTAAAGAAGAGAGTTTTATCAACAGTACCTCTAGTGAAGTGATTCTCCAAAAGAAATTTTGATAATGTTTCATACCAGGCTCTAGGTGCTTGCTTCAGTCCATAGAGTGCTTTCAACAGATAATACACATAGTCTGGAAAATTTGGATCTTCAAATCCTGGAGGTTGACTTACATAGACTTCTTCCTCTAATTTCCCATTTAGAAATGCACTCTTGACATCCATTTGATAGACTTTGAAATTGGCATGGGCTGCATAGGCTAGAAAGATTCTGATAGCTTCAAGTCTTGCAACAGGAGCATATGTCTCATCAAAATCTATTCCCTCTTGCTGAGAATAGCCTTTAGCAACCAATCTGGCTTTATTCCTTATGATAATGCCATTTTCATCCATCTTATTTCTGAATACCCATTTTGTATCAATAGGACTCTTGTTCTTTGGTTTGGGTACCAGCTTCCAAACTTGGTTTCTCTCAAATTGGTTTAGCTCTTCCTGCATAGCTAATATCCAATCTGGATCCAATAAGGCTTCTTCCACTTTCTTAGGTTCCTCCTGAGATAGAAAACTACTATACAGACATTCATCTTGAGTAGCTCTTCTTGTTTGCACTTTAGATGATGCATCACCAATGATCAGTTCAAAGGGATGATTCTTGGTCCATTTCCTTTGAGGTGGAAGATGAGCTCTAGATGAGGTGATCTCAGTATTGTCATGATGTGAGATAGAGTTTTGATTAGTTGAAACTCCCCCTGAGTTGTTGGTCCTTTGCAGGGAACTTGGAGTTCCATCAATTAATGATGTAAATTGATTATCAGTTGATGAGCTATGATCAACGGATGTTTCATTAAGTACTTCAACGGATGATGCACAATGTCTTTCAACGGATGCTGAATTTTGTGCATTATCCAGGAGCAAATTTTGTATTCCTTTTGAAGTGTCGTCTCCATCAATCTCTTCTTCACTATCATCACAATATATTTCAATATTGTCAAATTTGAGTCTCTCATAATGTTCCTCATCTGTTAGTCCATCAATCTTTTTATCATCAAACACAACATGCACAGATTCCATAACAATGTTGGTTCTTAGATTGTAGACCCTATAAGATTTTCCAGCTGAATAACCAACAAATATTCCTTCATCAGCCTTTGCATCAAACTTCCCTTTATGGTCAGATTGATTCCTTAGTATAAAACATTTACATCCAAAGACATGAAGAAAGTTTAGAGTTGGTTTTCTTTTCTTGAACAACTGATAAGGAGTCATGCCTTTAGCTTGATTGATCAGAGAAATATTTTGAGTGAAACAGGCACAATTAACAGCTTCAGCCCAAAAATATGTTGGTAACTTTGATTCTTCAAGCATTGTTCTGGCAGCCTCAATTAAAGATCTGTTCTTTCTTTCAACTACCCCATTTTGCTGAGGTGTTCTTGGAGCTGAGAACTCATGCATGATTCCATTTTCTTCACAGAACAGCCTTAATGTCAAATTCTTGAATTCAGTTCCATTGTCACTCCTGATGTTTCTTACTTTTAAGTCAGGATGATTATTGACTTGCCTGATGTGATTGATAATGATTTCACTTGCTTCATCCTTTGATCCAAGAAAACAGACCCATGTGAACTTTGAGAAATCATCTACAATCACTAAACAATATCTTTTTCTTGCTATTGACAATACATTGACTGGTCCAAACAAATCCATATGTAACAGCTGTAATGGTTCATCAATTGTTGTTTCAAGCTTCTTCTGAAATGATGCTTTCCTTTGTTTGCCTTTCTGACAAGCATCACACAGACCATCCCTTGAGAATTCAACAAGAGGAATTCCTCTTACTAAGTCCTTTTTGACTAGATCATTCATTGTCTTGAAATTCAAATGGGATAGCTTCTTGTGCCATAGCCAACTCTCAACTGAACTTGCTTTGCTGAAAAGACAAGTAATAGATTCTGCATCTGTAGAGTTGAAGTCAGCTAAGTACACATTTCCTTTTCTAACTCCAGTTAGAACCACTTTGTTGTCTTTCTTACTAGTGACAACACAGGCTTCAGAATTGAAGGAAACTGTATTCCCTCTATCACATAGTTGACTGATACTCAGTAAGTTGTGCTTGAGACCATCAACTAATGCAACTTCTTCAATGATGACATTCCTTGTTGAAATCAAGCCATATCCCATAGTAAACCCTTTGCTGTCATCTCCAAAGGTTATGCTGGGGCCAGCTCTCTCTTTAAACTCTGTGAGCAGGGAGAAATCTCCAGTCATGTGTCTTGAACAGCCACTGTCCAAGTACCATAGATTTCTTCTATTTTCCTGCACACCACAAAATCAATCAATTTGATTTTGGTACCCAAGTTTCCTTGGGTCCATTCTTGTTAGCCTTTCTCCTAGACTTCATTCCTCCTGCATCTTTAGACTTAGGTGAGTTTGAGTCAACCTTGGTCTTAGATGTGGTTGGTTGAGGTGTAGGGTTAGTCACAACATTATCCAGCACATTTATAGTATTATTAGGCATGGATTGTGCATACATGTTATTCCACATTGGCATATTGTATGGCAATTGAGGCATACTGAATGCAGCAAGATAAGAATTGTTAAAATATGGCATGTTTGCAAAATGTGCATAAGGATTTTGTTGAGACATAACAGGCAGAGCATGTAGAGGTGATACAGACATGTTAGGCATGGAAGAGGGTACAGTTATGGGAGATTTCTTAATAGATTTACAGTTAGCAGATAGATGATTAACACTACTACAATGCACACAGCTTTTTCTAGGAGCATACTTGTCAGGTGTGTAATTGTTATGTTTGTTAACTCCTACCTTCCCATTTCTGTTGGATTTCCTTTTGGATTCCTTTTTATCCTCAACCATCTTGAGCCTATTGTTTAACTGTTCTAAGGTCATGTGCCCTACATTCACCTTTCTGACATCTTTGGATGTGCTTGCTCCTTCTTTGACAAAGTTCTTTGAAGTTGAACCAAACTTTTTGTTGAGTTTCTTTAGATTTTCTCTTTTAGAAACATCTGCCTGTTTTAATTGAGGAACCTTCAACGGATGTTCCTTTTCTTCCTTCAACGGATAACTTTCATCATCCGTTGATTCCACATCCGTTGACAGTCCATCAATTAATTCCAGTTTCTTTTTATTTTTATCCCAGGCAGTTTCACAGAATGATTCAATTCCTTGGACTTTGGCAATTTGAGCACTTACATCCCTAGATGTTTTCCAGGCTTTAATCACCTCTTGCTCTTTCTCTAATTGATTGGAAAGTATTTCTACTTTCTTAATAGATTCAGCTAGTTCATTTTCAACAGATACACAATGCAGCTTAGTCTTTTCTAGGTCAATTAACTTATCTTCTAACACAGCATTTCTATTACTTAAAAACAGATTGTTCTCTTTAATCCTACTATTTTCTTTAGCAAGAGATTTAAGAGATACACGCAAATGATACAGTTCAGTAGACATGTCATTAAAAGCATCATTGCACTCTTCTTTAGTAAGCTGTGTTATATCAGTAGTAATTACCTGGTTGCTTGATGAACTGACTTCATTCTCCTCAGAATCAGCCATGAGAGCCAAGTTAACATATTCCATGTCTTCATCCTCTTCTTCTCCATCAGCTGCCCAGTCTCTTTCTTGAGTAATGAAAGCCCTTTCCTTCTGTTTGAGCAGATCAAAATATTTCTTTTTGTAATCTACTTGTTCAAATTTCTTCTTTTCAGAGGTTGGCTTTCTGCACTCACTTGCAAAGTGTCCACTCATACCACAATTAAAACACTTGAACTTGGATTTGTCCACCATGTTCTTATGGGGTTTAGTGGCTCTAGTGTTTTTCCTGAACTTCATCTTTGCAAATCTCCTGGACAGAAATGCAAGATGCTCATCAATACCATCAGAGTCATCTTGACTGGAGTTGTCTTCATTTTCAGCAACTTGCCCTTTACCCTTGTCTGATTCTGGATTTCTTACACCATCTTTGGAGCTTGATGTAGATCTCACAGTTTCTTTTCTGCATTCTTTCTCATTTTCAGCTACCAATGCAACTGAACCTCCTTTCTTTCTCCCCCTCTCCAATACCTCATCCTGTTCCAACTCTAGTTCATAAGTCTTCAAGATTCCATATAATCTTTCAAGAGTAAAGTCCTTATAATCTTGAGAGTTTCTTAAGGAAACAGTCATGGGTTTCCATTCCTTTGGTAAGGATCTCAAAAATTTAAGATTTGAATCCTTCACCTGGTACACTCTACCATACAGCTTCAGTCCATTCAACAGTTTTTGGAATCTATTGAATGTGTCATTTAAAGATTCATTTTCTTCAAAATGAAAGTGCTCATACTGTTGAATGAGAAGCTGCATTTTGTTCTCTCTTACTTGTTCTGTACCTTCACACAGCAGCTGAACTGTGTCCCAAACCTCTTTGGCAGTTGAACAATTTATCACATTATCAAACATATCCTTGTCAAGACCATTAAACAAAATGTTCATAGCCTTCTTATCCTTGTGGACTTCTTCTGTGTCTTCCATTGTCCATTCTGCTCTGGGTTTTGGAATGGATTGACCAACAGCAATTGTGGCCGTAGCAACTGTGGCTACTTTGTGGGGAATGTGAGGACCATTCTCAATGCAGTTTACATAACCTTCATCTTGGGAGAGTAGATGAAGGTGCATTTTCACCTTCCAGTGGTGATAACTGTCTTTGTCAAGAACTGGGATCTTTACTCCAATATCCTTCTTACTCATCTTTGTTAGATTCCAAGATCTTTAAACTCTTTGTGTGTCAAGAGCCTGCTCTGATACCAATTGTTATTCCTAGAAGACTAACAATGAGATTTACAGAAGGGGGGTTGAATGTAAATCTCAAAACTTTTTCAAGTTTTGAGCAGTTTATAAAGTTGTGTGTTCAAGAAGAACAAGTGTGTGAATTGCTTTAAGCTAATACAGACAGATATATATTCAAGCACAAATGTAAAGAACACAACAGACCTTAAAAACTTTTCTGGTGGATTTGTTGTTCCACCAGAGATGGTATATTAGAAAATCTGTGTTCAACAATGTTGATCACAGCTGCATCCTAGTACAAACTAGATGAATTTTCTCTCAAGATATTTCTTAACAGCTCTGGAAAAATCTATCTAATTACTAGCTTCTTCTTGGTTCATATATATTACCAAGTGTACAAGTGAAAAACAATATAAAATTACAATAGTAAAATAAGTTCTTCACTTGCTTCTTTTCCTGTTCACTCAAGTACTTTGTTGACTATTGCAACTTTGTACAAAAGAAGAACGGCTGCTTTTTCTGTTGATCCTGAAATTCGGCTACCACATCTCAGTTTTCTCTGTCAACCCACGTGCCTCTGCTTGTAGGTACAACTACCACTTATCAACGGCTGATTAGCAGAACATCCGTTGAAGCTTTCATCCGTTGATGACTTCATCCGTTGAAGGATGTTATCCGTTGAAGCTTTCATCCGTTGATGCTCTCATCCGTTGAAGGATGTTATCCGTTGAAGCTTTAGAGACATCCGTTGAAGCTTAGCTTCTCATCCGTTGAAGGTCTTTTAAGTCATCCGTTGATACCACTTCATTTATACAAAATTACAAGGCATGAAATATTTACAATTGGCCTTCCTATCTGCATATCATCTAGTAGTCAACATGACTCATAGTTTCTCTCAACTTCTAAGAATTACAATTTTAAATACAGAGACTGAAATATGCTACAATACTAGACTTATTTCTAAGTAAAGCTACACCATCAACGGATAGCCAAAGTGGTCTTATCCGTTGAGGCTACAGACACTAAATTTCTACTTAAGTGTTTTGTTAAACATATCATCAAACTAATGCACATATATTCCTAACAAGACTTTTACTAAAACCCTATCCACCAAGAGAGAAGATGGAGAGAACAAGAATAAATGACTTTGTGCTAGTACACATCCAATCCTTGTGTCCAAGTATTAATGTGGATATCGATAGAGCGTAGATCGCGAGAGCGGGATGTGTGGTGATTGAACAAGATTTGGATCTCCATTAGTCAATCAATTTGTAAAGATTCTTAAGGTAAACAATCTGATCTACGAATTAAATATATATTTTTCACATGGATCCTGCGGTGGGTTTCGATTTTATTCTGGTTTTAATTTAATTTTACATTGTTTCCGTTGCGTTTATATGCTCAAAATCCTTCAATGACATCAGAGCTACTTGAAAAAAGTGTTTAATTCATTTATTTACTGGTTTTATGATGATAGCATGTATACAATCTTCCATGACTGTTGTGTATGCGATTTTGTATGTTTTGCATGTTGTTAGGTTTATATACGTATGTATGTATAGTTTTGAATATATGATATTCATGAGAGTTGTATAATCATATGATGATTATATAATCTGTATATATATTGATATATACATGAATATTGTTTGTTCTTATAATATGAATCGTATTTGATACGATTTTGAATGGGATGCATCAGATTTGCTGAAATCTGGGTCTAATATCTGATTTTGGCGAACGAATACCCTATTTCATATGGACCGAATACCCTATTCCTTATGACTCATCTGTAAGGCGTTTGACGCCGTTTAGACTTTGTAATCTGCGATTTAATGTTATCAGATTTAATTTCGAATTTTCTGATTTTTTCCATATTTGGTTTTTATGATTAGATCATGATGGGTATGATATGTTAAGATCAAATTATGTGTTCTAACATGTTCTTATGTGTTAATTGAGCATGGTGGATGGTTATGTCTTATGGCCTTAGGTTAATGGTTTTGGTTTTTTAAATACGGCTTGCATGTCGTTTGATTTTTTAATTATTAAATCTCGAATATAACTCGAGTTCTTGTAAGTTCATTAGATTAGGTTTTATATTTCATTCTTGTAATGTACATTAGGACATGAAGATTTAAAGATCAAGGAAGAGTAATCCCACATAGAGGCCATCGAAGAAAGTAATACAAAGAAGAGACAACTCAAGAAATAATACATGTTATAATTAGCTTGTATTTATTTACCAACTTAAATTGACCTAGATCTTTGTCATTAGCTTGATGAAGATCACATAGGATAAAGCCATAACCAAAAACGTTTACTTTATTTCACTTTACATATATATGCTCATATGATGAATGTATGTGTAGAGTAGTTTAATGATGCATGTTTAATTAGATTAAGTATGTATGTATTAGATACGACACTCATGCCATGTTTGCTAAACAAGATAAAATCTGTAACGGTTTCATATTTTAAAATAAACAAACGATTATGAAATTTTCATGTTTATGAAACATGGAATAAAATACTAATCTTCTTTATTTCTGATATGGGGAAATTTTGTCAAAAGCGAGTTCATTGAACTTGTAAGGTTGTGGGTTTTAAGCGAGACCGTTGTGACTCCCTCACTACCTGGATGACAAACCATTGACGAATATTGATTTGAAGTATTTTATTCAAGGGAAAATTGGGAATCTCTTTATGATGGGATCGTGATCGTTTTAAATTGAACAAAACCCTAAGTGTTTGTGCCCTAGATACAACACTATAATTTTTTAGTTTAAGATATTTGGATTATTAATTTTTATGTTCTATCGATTTTTCCCTTTATAATTTATTATGTCTTAATTTACTGTGATATAAATGTTAGATTAATAAATGTCCTTGGAATATGATATGAATTTTATGTCTTTAAGTATGTGACTTAGAAATGAGATTATGAGAATAATATCAATATTCCTAAAGGTTCCTAGTCGAGTATTATTATTAAGGGATAATAATAGTGCATTAAGACTGGTGTGTTTGTTGACTGATGAGCATATCTCATTGATCATAGGTATAGTGATAATAAAGTCAAAAACACATGCAGATGTAAATGTACATGATACTGGACAGACCCAATGTGAGATTCTACATGTCTGTTGTGTCATAAGTAATTCTCACTGTGATAATGATGTAATGGTCCTTAGACTTGAAATCATTATATTTTTATACGAGAATTAATGTACTTTGATTACATTAAAAGTTACCTTTGACCGGGTAATGATAAAAGTTTCAGGTATATTATGAATCATATGAGATCTATAGAGGATTTAACCCTCCTAATTTTAGGAGTGATATTATTGGCCTCTTGTGTGAGTTAGACTATGAAATGCGTGGTTGCGCTCAAATGTTGATTTGATGTGATAGTCTACTCATTGATCAAGAAAACCTGGATTAAATTATGATGATGATGATGACACATTACATGCCTCTAGTTTAATTTATAATATATGGTTAAAGGGATTATATTACATTGTACATTATTCACGAAAGGTTTAATCGATCACTTATTTATTTATTATTACTTGATTAGCAATGATGTATTACTAGATTTCGTTCGTTGTTTACTATTTTAAATTAGATTTAAAATTTGTTGTCAATGTAATTATAACCTATAGGGTCACACACAAAGAATTAGTGAAGGATTATTTAATTTAAATTGAGTTTAGATTAAATTAAAGTAATTAGAATTATTTATAATATTAATTAAGTTTGACTTAATTAATTAGATAAATAATGATATTCGAATTTACTAATATTAATTATGAAATTTATTTGTTAAATAATTAAGTGAGACTTAATTATAATGCAAATAGGAATTTTGAATTAATAATAACTCCTAATTAGTTAAGAGTTATAATTCATTTTTCTACCCTCTATATAATACCTCTTGTGTGGCTGATTTTGGATGAAAGACTTTTACTAAAACTGTAGCCACCAAGATAGAACATGGAGACAACAAGAATAAATGACTTTGTGCTAGTACACACCGAATCCTTGCGTCCAAGCATTCGTGTGGATACCGATAGAGCGTAAATCGCGAGAGTGGGATGTGTGGTGATTGAACAAGGTTTGGATTTCCATTAGTCAACCAATTTGTAAAGCTTCTTAAGGTAAACAATCTGATCTACGAATTAAATATATGTTTTCGCATGGATCCTACGTTGGGTTTCAATTTTATTCTGGTTTTAATCTAATTTTACATCGTGTATGTTGTGTTTATGTGCTCGAAACCCTTCAGAACGCCCCAGTCAGTCCCTTCGGACAAAACAGAAGCCAGGGCCTTCTTTCAGCCGGCATGGGGAATCCGGGGAAAAGACACTATAGTCAAAAAGACGAAGCACACCAAGGAGTGGTCATTTCAGTCTATTTCCCCGCTGGATTACAAAGATTTTGTCCTTCAACATGACTTGGAAGCTAATGAGTTGTTTGGCGCTCAATCCTTCGCGATGGTGACTTGTCTTTTCCAAACTTCTCTTACTTATTTACTTACCCTTTCTTGGGCCAAACTTATTTTTCTTTCATTCCTCTCCTTTCAGGAAAATGCCCATTTTCAAGGGGCGCTTCACCAGACTAAGACTTGGAAGGTTTCTTATGACGACACCACAAAGAAACTTGAGGAGGCCAATCTAGATCGCGAGCCTCAAGGCCCAGCTTGCCTCCTCAACTTCTGATTTAGAAACTACTCGGGCAAAGATCGTCATTTTAAACTATGAAAAAGAAAATGGTTTGATTTTTGGATGGATACTCAGAAGTTTAAAGATTTGATGGGGGAGCATGACGCCCTTACTCACCCCATGAGCTATAAGGAGGGCTGGGACGTTGAGGTTGAGGCCATTCAAGCTGAATACCCAGAGATGCTCGAGGCAAAATCCTTTCGTTGCACCCTCAAAATTCCAAACCTTGGGGATGTCACATAAAGGGTTGTGGATCTTATTAGAGAAGAAAAAAATCCATCTATTCTTTTGATCCAACGACCTCTGGGTCTAAAGCGCCAATTGTGAGTCAGGGCCAGAATAGGAAGGAGGTTGAATCTAGCTCTGGAGAAGAAGAATCCTCTTCTGAGAAAGAAGCTGAGCCTATCATGAAGATGGCTAGAGTTGAAGAGCCCTTCAGGAAAGCATCTCAAAGGGCGTCTGTGGACGTTTCTGAGGAAACTTCAGCATAGTCCTCCGCGGAAACTTCCGAAGAAACCTCCAAGGGAACAACTTAGGAAACTTCTGAGGAAACCTCAAAGAATGGTTCTGAGGACGACTCCAGGAGAGACTCTGGTGAGGAGTCTGAGCCCCCTAAGTCAAATGCTTAGTTTATTTCTTCTGTGTTTCTTTCCTTTGTTCTGTAAAGTACTTTTGAAGTTTGTACTTTTGAAGTTTATAACGAATTTCTGAGTTTTTTCTTTCGCTTGTTATATGTTATTTTGTCAAACAAAGCATAATTTTGCTAAGTAAACAAAGCATTACTTCAACTCAAGAATATAACTTATTTTTTTTAAGTTAAACATAACTTCAACTCAATAATATAACTTGGTTTTTCAAAGTTGGGAAAATCGTATCTTCAAGAAAGTACAAACCTTACATAAGATGGGTTCGACCCTGATAGTCATAAGCTAAAATGAAAATCCTATTGAACTAAAATATAAAATCCCAAGCAAGCAAAGCTTCATGGTGCTTTTGAACCTCATTGCCACTTTAACAAGTAAGTACTTTCTTTACAATGAACTATATATAATAAATCTCCTAGTTTTGAGCATGCCAGGTCCTTGGCACTTCTTCTTTGTCCATAGTCTCCAACTTGTAAGATCCCCGTCCTTGAACGCTTTTAACTTTTTACGGCCCTTTCCAGTTTGGGGTCAGCTTTTCTTTCCGTCCAACTCCTGATGCCTCAACCTTCCTTAAGACTAGAACTCCTTGCTTAAAAAACCTTTCTTTTACCCTTAGGTCGTAATAAAAAGTAGCTTTTTCCGATATTCCACAATCTTTGTATGTGCTTTGTCCTGCACTTCATCTATTAATTCCAGGGCTAACCTTTGCCCCTCCTCATTTTCTTCAGCATTATATGCTTGAATTCTCGGATCTGAGTATGATATCTCCACTGGAATGACCACTTATGCCCCATATGCTAACATAAATGGTGTTGCTCCAGTCGTGATTCTACAAGTCCCAAAGTATTGGAAATATCTAATCTACCAAGTTATTCCTGGACTTTTCAATCCTCTTCTTTATTCATCCAGAATAATCCGATTTGCCACTTCTGCTTGCCCATTGGCCTAAAGATGGGCTACGAAAGTAAAACGCAACTCAATTTCATTCTCCTCATAATACTTCCTGAACTCCTGATTATTGAATTGTGTTCCGTTAGATCTGCACATGATGTTTTCCCATAGGAATTGTGCAACTTGCTTGGTTGTAATCTTGGATAAAGGTTTGGCTTCGATCCACTTAGTGAAGTAGTCAATAGCCACAATCAAAAACTTCTTTTGCGTTATGGCCATGAGGAAAGGCACGAGAATATCCATTCCCCACATAGCGAAGGGAATTGGAGAGTTGATGGAAGTCAGCATCTTGGGGGGTTGTCGGACAACTGGTGCATGCTTCTGGAAACAATCACACATCTTCACATAGTATTTGGCATCAACCATCATTTCTGGCCAATAAAAGCCTAAATGAGTTACCTTGTGTGTAAGGGCTCTACCCCAAAGTGTTGTCCACAAATACCTTCATTTACTTCTTCAAGGGCCAAAACGTGCCTCGTCGGGCCTAAGGCATCTCAGATAAGGAACCACATTAGGATCTCTTGTATAAAATTCCGTCAATCAAAGAGTACCCTAGTGCTCGCACAACCAACTTTCGTGCTTCTGTCACATCATTTGGGAGCCAACCATTTTGGATATGGGCCTTAATAGGATCTATCCATGATTTTCCAATCTCTATAGGGGCAACAAGCTTAATATCAATGCTGTGTGTTTTCAACACGGAAGTACATGCTCCCAGAACTTTCATCTACCTCCGATGAGGTGAACTTAGATAACGCATCGACCTTAGAATTTTCCTCTCTCGGAATGTGCTCAACATGACACTCATCGAATTGAGTCATCACAGCTCTCACCAGGCGTACATATTTTGCCATTGTTTGGTCTCTTGCTTCGAACTCTCACTTGACTTAGGATATCACAAGTTTCGAATCTCCACAAATTTTCAAGTTTTTGACCCTC
Source organism: Apium graveolens (assembly GCF_009905375.1). Lineage (NCBI taxonomy): Eukaryota > Viridiplantae > Streptophyta > Magnoliopsida > Apiales > Apiaceae > Apium > Apium graveolens. Next base: position 170,492,252 of record NC_133657.1, read on the forward strand.
AATGTTCCTACTAGGCCAAGGCTAGCTATCAGGGCTTCATACTCAGCTTCATTATTTGTATTTAAATCTAACTTCATAGCATATTCAATTAAGATCCCATCGGGGCTTTGTTAAACTAGCCTGCTCCACTCAAATTTGTTTTTGATGCTTTATCAAAATAAAAAATCAGAATTCCTTATCCTTGATCCGTTCTCCTTCATTCTCCTTTTTTCCCTCCATGCCCTGAGGTACAGTATCTTCCCGCCCCCGACTTCTTGGTGGAGATGGTACATTCAACCACGAAGTCAGCCAAGGCCTCGAATTTTATCGCCATTTGTGGCCTATACTTTATGTCAAATTCCCGCAGCTCTATGGCCCATTTAATCAGCCTTCCACTGGCTTCAGGACTGTGAATAATGTTTCTCAAATGTTGTTTTTTTAGTACCTCAATCTTATGAGCTTGGAAGTAAGGACGCGACTTCCTTAACGCAATCACCAAGGCTAAAGCAAACTTTTCAATAGTCAAATAATTCAACTCACCCCCATGTAGAATCTTACTGACATAATATATAGGTTTCTGGACTTTAAGTTCCTCTTTAACCAATACGGCGCTCAAGGCATTTTTTGAAACAACCAAATATAAGTACAAAGTTTCGTTAAGAATTGGTTTGGCCAACAGCGATGCTTGAACCATGTAATTCTTCAAATCCTCGAATGCCTCTTGGCTTTCATCAATCCATGCAAAATCTTTCACTTTTTCAAAGCCTTGAAGAAGGGAAAACACTTGTCCACAGTCTTGGAGATGAGTCGACCCAACGCTGCAACTCTTCCAGTGAGTTTCTGAACATCCTTTATGGAACGTGGAGGTTCCATGTCTAAGATGGCCTTTATCTTGTCCGGGTTGGCCTCAATTCCCCTTTAAGAGATTATCAATCCTAAAAATTTTACAGATCCAACTCCGAAATCACATTTTGCAGGGTTTAACATTATTTTGTGGTATCTCAGGACCTCAAAAGCTTCCCTTAAATGAAATATATGATCAGTATTTACAAGACTTTTGACTAACATGTCATCTACATATACTTCCATAGTTTTCCCAATAAGATCTTTAAAGATCTTATTTACCAACCTTTGATTGGTAACTTCTGGATTCTTGAGACCAAATGCCATAACAAGATAACAAAAAATACCAAAGTCAGTGATGAATGATACCTTTGGGATGTCATCCTTATGCATCTTGATCTGATTATAACCACTGAACCCATCCATAAATCTTAGCATCTCGTGACCCGCGGTTGTGTCTATCAGAGTATCTATCCTTGGCAGCGGGAAATAATCCTCTGGGCATGCATCATTCAGATCAGTGAAATCCACACACATTTTTCACTTTCCATTAGCCTTCTTTACCATTACAGGATTTACTAACTATTCTGAAAATTGTATCTCTTCAATAAAACCAGCCTCTAAGAGCTTCTCCACTTCTTGCTTGATGGCTTCCTGCCTTTTAAGGGCAAAACTCCTTTTCTTTTGCTTCACGGTCTTCCGATTAGGATCCACGTTCAACTTGTGGGTGATCAATTCTGGGTCTATGCCAGGCATATCTGCTGCCGACCACGCAAACACATCATTATTCTCTTGCAAGAACCTTACTAAATTCCCTCCAAGGGGCTCCTCCCACAATCTTCAATGAAAGTTACTCTCCCGGGGTCCTCGGGAGCCAAAGAAACCAGGATCAAGTCTTCCGCTGTTTTTAATAATTTCTCATCAATCTCACGGATATCCAGGTCTTTAATAGGCAAGACGTGCCCCTACTTCAGCTGCCCTCAGCGAGGCTACATAACAGCTTATGACTATCTTCTGGTCTCCCCTTTCTTCTCATATTCCGTCCCTATTTGGAAACTTGATCACCGAATGGTAGGACGAGGAGACTGCCTTGAAGGCATGTATACTTGTCCTTCCCATGATCGTATTATATGTTAATCCAGCCTTCACTATCACAAAGTTCAACATCTGTGTGGCTTGTCTTGGCTCCTGACTCATTGTTAGATGTAGCTTAATTATCCCTTCCATAGGGCATTCAACTATAGCGAAACCATATATTGGCATATCAGTTGGGGTTAATTGAGAGTCATTATAACTCATCCTTATGAAGTTATCATGGAGTAAGATGTTTATTGATGCTCCATTATCTACGAGGACTCTTTTCACCGGGTTGTTCCCTATTATGGGTGTTATGACTAGGGGATCGTCATGGAGAAACTTTACCCCTTCCAAGTTAAAATCATCAAATACCATTGCTACTCATGTCCTAGCCCTTTTCGGAGCTTCCCCCACTATATGCATGACTTTTCTAGCATAAGCTTTCTTTGATTTTTTAGACGAACCAGCACCAGTTGGTCCCTCAAAGATTGTGTTTATCACTGGTCCTCGGGGTTGAGAATTCTGCCCCTGATCATCTTGGTCCCATCTACAATCATCAAAGTTCATTCTTCCATTATTATTTCTTTCTCCTCTTTCTCCATCTCCAGTATACTTACTCAACCTCCTTTTTCAGATAAGGAATTCAATTTCATCCTTTAGTTGTCGGCATTCGTCGGTGTCATGACCAGCATCCTTGTGAAATCGACAATATTTGCTCTTATCTAGCTTAGCATGATCAATATTCAGGGGCTTAGGCCAGCGAACATCCCTGTCTCTCTCAATTTCCATCAAGATTTGGCTCCTGGGAGCATACAACCTAGCATACTCGGTAAATTTTTGTCCAGGCCCTCCCTTCTTTGAGGTTGAGTTAACGTCTTTATCAACTCTAGGATACTTGTCTTTTGCATTTTATTCTTGATCAGTCTTTCACTTCTTGCCACCAGCGGGCTCGTTGTTCACTACTGTCTTCTTTATACTTTCATCCACCTTAATATACTTTTCGGCCCTATCTTGGAGCTGTAACATGCTTTCAGGGGGCGCTTAGCTTAGGACATCTTGAAGAACTCATCGTTAGTCCCTTGATGTAGTGCTAGCATAGCTACCTTGTCGTCAAGATTCGGGACCTTCAAGGTTTCCTTTGTGAAATGATTCAAATAGTCTCTTAGGGACTCCTTCGCTCCTTACACAATGCCCATGAGGGATGCTGAACTTTTTCATGCACTCTGCCACTAATAAATTGCTTGATGAAATCTTGGCTCAAATCCTTGAAAGATCCAATTGAGTTTGGGGGTAGACGGTTGTACCACCTTTGAGCCATACCCGACAAGGTTTGAGAAAAGGCCCGATACTTGATAGCATCATTCACGAGTTGTAACAACAGGGCGTTAGAGAAAGTCCTAACATGATTATCCAGGTCGCCAGTACCATCATACGCTTTGATGATGGTCATCTTAAATTTTCTTGAGATGTGGGCATTTATTATCTCTTCAGTGAAGGGTGGAGTTGGATCATCAGGATCTCCTAGAGGCATCAGATCACTAGAATCAGCTCTTGGGGCTGGAGCCCTCCTTCTTGGTGTTGGACCTTCCAAGTCTATAACAGGAGGAAGATCCATTTGTCTTGCCATTGGTGGAGGTCTCGATGTCAAGTGTATCTCTAAATCGCGCTTCAGTTTTCATTCTCAGCTTCATGTGCCCTAATCCTTTCTTGTACATCTTGGGGAATCATCCTTTGAGTGTTCCTGGGTTGTTGATAGTTGCCAAGCACCGGCTCCTTACCAGCATGTCTACTATTTGTAGCTACTTTGTTATCCGATGAGTCAGAATCTCTAGCTGAATAAGGTCCAGAGAATTTTGGATTCTCAGGAATAGGTTCTAAACCAAAGACATATAAGGGTGCCACTCCTTCAGTTTGATTAGAGGGTCCACCTCCTCCAATCTCAGGATATATAGACATCACATAAGGTGGATTGGTGGTTCCAGGAGTTACGACCATCGAGTATTCATAATCAATAGGCCGAGGGTTTATGCTCGCATACAGCTGCTGGAACCGGGGATTCATTCCTTGGGGCAGATCTTGGATTGGGGGATTCGTCCCTTGAGGTCGGGCTTCAGATGCCCCTACTGAGATCCCTCCTTAAGTGGAGAGATAGGTTGAGTGCGGGGGCATCTCCACCATCTATGAAATCGTGTGGGTTGTCCCAGCCGGTGTTCCTTCAGGGACGTTGCTTCTGCTCCGTGTGTTCACCATGGTTGTTATTTTTCCCATAGACGGCGCCAAATGTTATAGTAAAAAACTAGGGTGTATTTAATGCTAGGGTTCGTGAACTTCAAGGCTCTATTTGACTGCTCTCGTGCTTCGTGACTCAATCTGCCTTCACAAGATGCTTACATACCTTGTTGTGTGCTAAGGATCAAGTCAAAAAACTTAGTTCTTATTTGTGGAGTGAGGCCTTTATATAGGCATAGGATTTCTTGAATTAGATTAGGGTTAGGAGACTTGGTGGGCAAGTCTCAGATTTAGAATAGACTTTGAAGACCTAGAATGTAAGGATTTATATGACCGTGTGGCTTGAGGACTAATCTTTTGAGAGTTTGATTCTGATTTGAACTTGTTTTCTTAATGACTGAAACTAGGCCTACGAATTTCAATAATAAATCCTTGGTTTACGGGTGGGCCCTTCGAGCCTAATTAATGACATACTAATTGTTAGGCCTTAATAACTGGGCTTCGTCTTTGGACTAAATAAGGCATAATTAATGCGCTTATTTATTACGAAGTTTGGATTATTTTTATCCCCTATCAAGTTTCAGGTTATTGTGAACCAAATGGTACACAAATGCAAATTTGGGTCTGGTTCAATTTTAAGATTATGACACGAAAATATAAAAGTACACATGATGTTTGAACACATACACGACCCATTACCATGTCTAGTTATAATGATCTTTTAAAAAATAAATTACATTTCAAATTTAACATTATATAGTTGATCTTAGCCGGCATCCCGAGTTTCAAGTTGTGACTATTATCTCCGAATCAGTCAGATACTATTCTAAACAAATAATTTAGGGACACATACTTTTTTTATTGATTAATCCATTTTGTTTTAACATTACCTATTTCAAAAGCTATAACTGGTGGATTAGTATAGCTTTTGTAACATCTCGTAATTTTTAGAATTATAGTAATAATAGGATAATAAAAAAAGTTAAAATTTGATAATGATTAGAATATTAAAATTGGATTAGACTAATAGGCCTAAAATTTGAATCAAATTTTAAAATAATTAACTTGTAAGTTAAGAAATAGAGTTTTGTATCTTTATAAATACATCAAATTCATCTTACTCGTTTTTAATATCAAATTTGTAGAGCTCGTCTAAGCATAAATCAGTAAGCTTGTAAAATTCGTAGAAAATTCATCGTAAGTCGGAATTTGTTGACCCTGAACTTTTCAAAAAGTTCTTTTCGTTCTCTATAACTTTCGTGTTTTCCAAGAAAATGTCGTTTAGATGGTTAAAAAGAGCAATTTCAGATATGGACATGTTTTGAGGTAAATTTTTGATCGATCTTTCTAGTGTTTTCTAAACTATGTGTTACGTGTGTATATTTGATTATCACGAGTTAAGTGATAATATATTTTGAAGTGATATGTATTATCATATATGTGTTGTGTGCCAACGATTATTTCGGTTCTCTGATTTATTTCATGGTTTGTGAAAATATCGAATAAGAATTTAGGACTGTAATCACCGAATTGTAGTGACAGTTTTCTAAAAATTTAGGACTGTTATCACCAATTTGTAGTGGTCTTAGCATGGATTATGGGTTTTGAATTATTGTTGTTTATGTGGTATGTGTATCGTGTGTATCGTGTGTATCGATTAAGAATAAGAATATGTCTCCAAAGTATTTTTTTTTCATATATCGTATCATATAAATTATCGTATTTTGTTATATGTGTATATGTTTCTTAGCCTACAAGTTGGATCGATTATTTTTTAGTTGGATTGTATGGCTCATTACTTACAAATTTCAAGTTTCGCCTACAATTCGAGTTGGATAACATTGAAGTTTGTGGACTTATGATTTGAGTAGATTGACTTTTGGATCACTTTCGTTAGTTGCGCTTTTGTAATAGTCAACTTTGTAATTGAATTTTGGATAACTAATTATATTTTCTATTAGTTTTGATTTAGATTTAATAGTCCAGTAGTTCGGGCTCTTACAGCTTTCATCCCTGTTGTTTTGAAGTACTTATTACGTTACATAAAATTTGATGTTAATTTTGACCCTCCAAAGAATAATTGTGGTTTTATCCCTACTTATGAAATTTAAAACCCCCAACACCTAAACCTGACGCAGCTGTCAAATAATAACCACCAAAAAAGGATATGATGATCGAGGGGGATCTAAAATCCTTGGTCCCAAATTTAATGTTTAATAGGAATTGAAAAATAAAAGAAAAACATCAAAGAGATAAAATTATAAAGAAGAAAAAAGTCAAGCTAAAGACTTCAAGCCAACGAACAAATATTTTTGCGTTAAATAAATACACTTACATGACTTCCAAATTTCTCCTAAAACATCCCACACAATTTAACATGCTTGCTTTTAATTTCTAGGAAAAATAATTCAAATGTCCTTAAACTATACATATTTTTATTTTCCAAATCCTTGATCTAATTTTTAGAATATTGCAATTCCCAAACATTTTAAATTTTCTTATTGGCGCCCTTCCATAATTTTAATAACATTCGTTAATATTTTCTGATGTGGAAACTTAAAAAAAGAAAAAGAAATAGAAATGTGATGTATAATTACATGATAGCTTATATGACAATTTATGTGGAAGAACTATCACTCTATTTGTTCTCTCTCTCTCAAATTTTTTGCTCTCTCAAATTAGTTCATACACATACTTGTACATAAACATACATCCTCGTATCGCTCACTAAGCTCACCGAGATTCAAACACACTCATCCATTCCAAACCTACACACACACAAAAATAAGACTCTAACCATCTTGAAACATATCAAATTTATTTCCCAATCACACGTCTCGACACCTATTGTATTTTAAAAATGATAATAATTCGAATAGTATAAGGGACATAAAGTAAAATTAGATAAATAATAATTATCAATCTCAATCTTGAGGTGAACGATGATGGTGTTTGTTGTATTGGTTTTATTTTCTAAAATTTAAATTTGTGTTAAATTTGGAAAGAAAAGTAGATAAATTTGATGAGTTTATGATCAAAATATAAAGGGGTGTGGTCGCCGCTAGAGGTGTACACGGTTTGGCCAACCCGAGCAATCCAATCCGAACCGACCTTATTGCAACCGATCCAAACCGAATTTTTTCAATCCGTTACATATTTTGGTCGAAAAAATGTCAACCCGATTTAATTGGGTTAAATATCGATTTCGATATTTTTAAACCAATCCAACCCAACCCTATTAAAAAATATACGTACATGCTAATAAGTTAATCCAATAAATATTTTTAGATCCATTACATAGATCCATTTATCTGTAACTCTAAATATAACTTATAACCTCCTTATTCAGAGTTCATTTTGTAACAACAATAGATGTTTGACTAGTGTTAGGTCTTTACTTTAATAATTCATTCCAATATTTAAAGCGTAAGAACTGTATTATCAGTGTTTTTAGTATCGAAAATTGAATGCTTAAGACAGATTCAACATGAATGATTGTAATATTATTTTGAACTATTTTCAAGTATTTTATATTTTGAGACCTTATGTTTTAGTATAATTTTTTGTATTAATTTTGTGTATTTAATAAACCGATCCAAACCGATCCAAACCGAAACAAACCGAAGTATACAAATTAGTTTACGTTATAAATTTAAACGGTTCGGTTTGGGTTGAAATTTTGAAAAATCAAATTAATTGGGTTGAGTTGCTAAATTCGCCCAACCCGTCCAACCCCCCAACCCGATCCGTGTACACCCCTAGTCGCCCTTAGGGGTGTGCATTCGGTTAACCAAAATTGATTTTTTTCGGTTATCCGAAACCGAAATAGTGGAAAAGTTCCTACCGACCCGAATTGTATTCGGTTCTAAACCGAAATCGAACTAATTGATTCGATTAAACCGAACACCGGAATTTAAACACCGAATTTAAGAAAAAATGCTAGAAATTGCAAAAAAAAACTAACAACACTCTTACAGGGGTACCCGGAACTATATAAAGAAAAAAGAAATACCATGAGGAATTATGTATGTATAAAGTGTTATACCCAAAATTTGGCATTGAATTGACTCGGGTCAAACGCGGGCTAGTTACAGTCAAACTCGACATTGCGTTGTGGAAGTGAGGACGCGTCCAAGCCTACAGGACGCGCCTACCTGGGAAGGGATATGTTACGAGGCGAGAAGAGTGAATGGTCAAGGGAGGACACGCCTAGGCTATATGGACGCGTCAATGTTTATGAAATCATGTGTGGCAGATGAAATCTCATGACGATGGACGCTGTAGGACGCGTCGACTTTAACAAGGACGCGTCATAGGAGGTGAAATGCTGTGCATGATGGTTAGGGGAGACGGTGCAAGTCTAATGAGTGTGAGGACGCGTCCCAACTTCTGGGACGCGTCCTGTGTTTGTTCTATGTGTTTTTAATGGTAACTTCAGGAAAAAGCTTTCCTGGAGAGGAGCAATGGAGGTTATTTTACTAATGTATTTGTTGCAGGTACTCTTTGAAGAATTCCCTCCTTGAGACGGTCAAGGAGGGGGATGTCCGTGAAAAGCTTGAAGGCCTCCAAGGGTATGCCTGATAATTGAAGGCCTCCTCCTGTATTCAACGGGTGTCCTCGTTGGGGATGCGGGGTTAATTTTGGTGTATGCTTTGGGAGCTCTGTTCTTGTATTCAACGGGTATCCTCGTTGGAGAACTTTGGGGTCATCCTGCACTTTGCACCCAAGAGCTTGGGATCACCTGTCCTACTATCTGGTGGGTTATCCTCATTCGGGGGACAAGGACGCGTCTGGCACTTGGGATGAACCGTGGCTATACCTGCGTTCGTAAATCAAGGGAGATAGCTGTAGCGGAGTGTTATCCTTGCGCAGGGAGATGCACTATCCGTGAAGTCCTATGATTACGGACGAGCCTTGGGCCTTCACGGTTGGGCCTCATAGTTGGACATTCCTAAAGCTAGCGGAAGACGAATATTGGTTGGGCTTCTACTGGGCTTAGGAGTAAGAAGTCTAAACTCATTAGACTTCCTGTTCTACGAGAACTACGTTGTAACACCCCCAGATCCGGGGTCGGGGATCCGGGTCGTCACGGTCTTTCTTTCCACAATATCACTTCACTTAATTAATAATAAATAACCTTATGCTGTGACCCCACACTAACACACACCACAACCCGTTATAGTCTCAGAGATGAAATTTAAATAAGTACAAGTCTTTGAATCCACAATTTAAAAGTTATTACAACCCAAAATAATTACTTGATAAATTTACAGTTAATTGCCATTATCTGCCACAAGTTATAATTATACATAATTGATTCTCAAAAGTAGATGGTCTGATCTACAATAGATCTACCTCTGCAGCTATAGCAGCTACAACATCAACGGGAAGACGCGGGACGCTTCCCACGCGCTTGCGCTGGGTCTGCTGGAGTCTGGCCATCTTTCCTAACTGTTGTTGTGTGATGAAGAAATAAAGCAAGGGTGAGCAGCAAGCCCACCAAAATAATATGTATAATGATTTACAATATATGAGCCTACTCATAATACTCATGAAAGTCTTGGTCAAAAAAAATGAACCAAGTTTGATATCTTAATGCGATGAAGTCGCAAAATATTCAGTATATATACATATATACTTTTCAAAATATTGGAAGTCCTCTTCCATGCATAATATACACAAAGTCCCAGTGTATAACTGTATAAAAAAATATCGTTGCAAGGTGATCTCATATATTTAACCTTGTCTCAATGTTTTTCTGAAAATCTTTATCATTCATAAGACAATTATTAATTAGATATAAGTTTAAAAGATGAGGTTACCAAATACCCCAATATACTTATATCTTTCCCAATACTACTTGAACTACCACCGTTCAAGTTATAATCAGTTTCAAAAGTTCATCACATAGATGAGACTACAAGATAAGATTTGAATAGATTCACTCTTTGAAATATTATTGAATGAAATAAAGTTACGAGATACTTTATTTAGTCCCGATATATATATATATCCACATATATATATCTCTTAAACATTTCCTGGAACCTCTATTATGTAAAATATGAACAGAGTTTGAAACATCCAATGAATTTTGGAAAGGAAAAGAATTTTGGCATAAACCAGATATCTTGCTGATCAGGCAAAGATACCAATAAGTAACCTTTTCTACTAGTAGATGGATGAATCCCCCACCGGTCATCACCCTGGCCATATAAGGACCTTGTGCTGGACCGCCACCCGGCCTCTTACGCGTTGATGGACTGCCACCCAGCCACTTACACTTTGATAGACCGTACCCCGGCCTGTCGCTTATGCCGACTCAATTAGATGGGCTTACTTCCCGAACATTGGGCAAGTAATCAATTCATTTATCAAAACAGCAACCTTGTTGCGAATATAAAATACCCCATAGAGCCGGATCCCTCAGGTTTTGAGCGAGTATTTAAATCCCCTTAAAAGGAAGATCTTAAATATAAAAATGAGTTTTGGGATCCGCTCTAACTTTTAAAAATCATTTTGAAGACTCGAAAACACTTTAAAGAGTGTTTGGAGTAAAGCTGATTTAATGAAGTAAATCAGTCCCCAGAATATTTAGAAAATGACTGAATATTATTATTTAAATAATATTCCCATAAAGAATAATCTTTATAAAAATAATTGAAGTAGAAGTATTAAAACTTATACTTGAAATAAACATTAAATAACCAAAGATATACTTATATGAAAGTATTATCTTTATTTGAATAATCGAAAATAAGTTTGATTATTAACACTTTATTCTCTAATGAAATAAAGAATATATTTCAGTAATAAGCGGAGTCATAATACCTCGAATGAATATTATAAATAATATTCATTAAATAAAATAAAGGAGTCATACATCCTCAAATGAATATCCAAGTAATATTCAATAAATAATATAAAGGAGTCATAAGTCCTCGAATGAATATTCAAGATAATATTCATTAATAAAATAAAGTTATCGAATAAACCTTATTCGATTAATAGTTTTGAAAACTATAACCATATATATATATATATAAATATATATATATATATAAAATCTACTCGGGATCCTCGACTCCCGGTTTTAGAAAATGTTTTCACCTTTGGGTCCCTATACTAAGGGTATATGCAAGTTACCGCTATTCTCTAGCATAGGTATTATCAACTGAACCAACAGATATATATGGCAAGAATACGAAACAGGCATGCATATATATACTATATCAGCATGCTTCAATATATCGCAACATTTGCTAATTAACCAACATGCATCTATCGCAAGATAATGCATATACATATATTCATCACAACAACAGTATAACGGGTAGAAAACTTGCCTGAGCGACTGGGGTTACGAATGGCTCGGGATGAGTCTGGTAACCTATAAACAACAAGTAAGTTGGAATTAAACCAAAGTCACTTGTAAATCTATACTTTAACTAACTTAGACTCTAACGCTTGTTTTGCGCTCACTGATTCGCTTAAGTCACTCGGGTACCCACGGCTCCACCATTTTTAATAATTTAACCTTTACGAGTTTTAAAGCGATTCCTTCGCGAGTGTCTTACCAACTTCCTAACACACTTACCATAAATGTTTCATACATTAATTAACCCTTATTGGTCTTTAACCTATGTTTCAAAGTAAGGCGAGGGGAAAAGTTTCGTTCGCGAAACGCCGTTACTTGAAACGGTCGTTTCTCCTAAACCGTGCATCGGAATCGAACGAACTACATATCAAAACGAAGCTCGTAACATGAGCTATCTAAAAATGGCAGTGGTCATAATCTAGCAGGGGGTTCTCGGGTCATAATGCTATGCACAAAAACAGTCCAAAGAAAATCGGACGTTACGACGGCTATGTTTACGCGATTTCCCAAATTTTTACCATTCCAAATCATATCAATCCAACTACCAATCAACAACAACTCAAGATACACATCAATGCTACTGATTTCAGTCATAATAAGCTCAAGGATCTCAATCCAATCATATATTATAACATCTCCAAATTCAACTAAACTACTTAACAATTAAGCTCGAATCATGCTTATCATTCAAATTACTACTCATCCATCCAAACCATCTCCAAACTTCAACATTCAAACTTATTACTAAAGGGTGTGAAGATTTATACCTTTCTTGGAAGGTGGAAATTTACTAGGAAGACTTATGGAGCCTCCTACAAGCTTGATCTTTCCAAAGAAATCAAGAACACAAAGTTAGGCTTTAAAGTTTCTAAAAGTCCTATTGAAAGAACTGTAAAAATTAGGGTCTTACCTTGCTTATTTGGACGAGACCTGTGAACAAGAGTTGTAGGCCATCTCAATACCTTTCCAACGAGCTATAGAACACAACATTTGAGTGAGTATTGAAGGAGATATGGCAGTTTAAAGTTGCTGGGTTTGTTTTGGCCGAGAGCTTTTTCTCTTGGAAGCAAAAGTCAACTTCTAAATTTTGTGTTTTATGATATTTGCTTGGTTGCTTCTCCTTTTTGCCTTGGAAAATGTTTTAGCTTTTTACCATGGTAAATTTTACATGGCCCAAAATCAACCAACAAAACAAAACCCCTTGTCATGCTTATGTCATCTTGCACATGTCATAATGCTTCCACTTGTCCACACCTTGTTGGTTTGATGACGTCATCATCCCTAACCTCCTTGATTAACTCCTAATTGCTTGCCTAATGACCGCTGATCTGTTATACGGTTCGCTTAACTTTCGTTTTCGTTTATCGTTTGAGGGATCATACCCGGGATCTTATTACTTAGGTTCCCTTAACCTTTCTCAATATATTATTTTCCTTTTATGATCCTCTCCTATAATCCTTTAATTTAAATCCTTTTTGTCCTGTTACCTTTTTCTCAAATCTTTCCGTATCTAGTGTATTTCCGGGAAAAATCAAAGTGTTCGGATTTGGATTCTGACGATCTTTACATACACTTATATCCCATATAAAGTACTAATAAAATCTCAGAATATCCATATCAGAACCCCTACATAGTGTGGCATGAAAAGTTTTCTCATTCAGCAAAAACACTATTCATAAGGGTTTCAAAAATTTCCCAAAAATTGGGGTTATTACAGTCTCCCCTCCTTAAAAGGATTCCGTCCCGGAATCAGATAGAAAGTGAATAGGGATACTCTCTTAGCATTGCAATTTCTAACTCTCGAGTAAATTTTCCCACATTGTGGTTCTACCATCAAACTCTTACTAGTTTGATAACCCTTCTCCTAAGCACTCGTTCCTTTTTACTCTATACCCTTCCTGGTTGCTCCATATAGGTTACGTCTGGTTGCATGTCTATGCGCTCATATGCCCCTATTTGTCTGGCATCCGAATTACACTTCCTTAACATTGATACGTGAAACACGTTACGACCTGCTACATGTTCGGGGTTAGGGCTAGCTCATATGCTAACTTCCCAAACGTCTTAATATATCCAAGGGTCCAACAAATTGTAGACTTAGCTTTCCTTTCTTTTCGAACCTCATCAATCCTTTCCAAGGGATACCTATAACATTACTAGGTCCCCTATTTCATACTCTTTATCCTTTCGTGTCAAATCAACATACTTATCATGTCCATCTTGGGCTACTACCAGCCGTCCTCTGATTAGATCTATCATATCCTTGGTCCTTTGGACTACTGCGGGTCCGAGCATCTTGCGCTCTACAACTTCATCCTAACATAAGGGAGATCGACATTGTCTTCCCTCAAGGATCTCATAAGGCGACATCTCGATAATGACATATGATCTATTGTCGTAAGATAACTCAATCCGAATTAAGTGATCATTCCAAATTCTTTCAAGTCTATTGCACAGACTCTCATTATTGCTTTTAGCATTAGAGCTTCTGCTTCTCAATACCCATTCTTTTCCAGTTCATAATCGCTACTACCTTCCGTTCCTAATATTATACTGGTTATACTTTTGCTCGTTAGCGTTCTATAACCTTTTAATAACCACGTCAACCTTAGTATCACGAATGTGTTCCCATTCCGCATACTACCACCACTTTATTACTCCTTTTTCAGTTGTTTCTATTTTCCAAAATTTGATCAATCAAATAGAAGTAAAGGAATTTGTTGAGAGATCACTATGATCATGAACACTTGTTATATCGCATAGTTAGTACAGAAGGTGGCCAGCCTTTAGTACTTGACAAGCAATTAAACAATAGCTGGTATCCTACTCGGCTTCTATCACACAGATAGATAGTCATTCGGCAATACCTCCCCTTCTGGAAGGGTTGTTCTTCTCAGCTTACATGAAATGAAAAGAAGAGAAAAGAACGAACTGAAGAGAATTGTATATATGAAAAAAATATACTGCCACAAAATATCTGGCTTGGAACCTACCTCTGAACTATAGAGGTTTGTCATAGGAGAACAAAACATATACGTATTTATATCAGCATCAAGCATTATAGCCTCGTATTTCCCATGCCTAAATATTTTCGCTATCCCGTCCATCATTCTATGGACCCACACTCTTCCTCGAGCTTATACATAATCACCTTTGAAACTCCCTTGACATCGAAAATCGAATCTGGGATCTCATTCTATACATCATCGTTACTAGAATTCTATGCTTGCACCGCAACCTTCCTCGTATAATAATACGACTCTCTATTGATAAGAAAGAATAATTATTCACTAGGTAGATACTCTACTTAATTAGTCTATTAATGATAACTTATACACTACCACGACCCGATTAGTGGTACTCAATCTCAACACCCATTCCAATACAACTCTCACGGTTGTAATCAGCTCAATACTCGCAGAATCATTGCTGCCTTACTATGGTCCACCACTGACCTACTGTCGTCATTCATTTTTCCATAAAATCTTAATATCTAACCATACGGAGTCTATACATGTCGTATCAAATTCTCCTAAGGAGTTAACATAACCACCAATCACAATTCATGAAGAACACTCCAAACTCTGACGTACTTTCATGACATGAAGCAGATAAAATTGCAGAAGAGTTTCAATCAAAGCAACGATAGCAGGTTAATACCATTTTTAATCATATGCCTTAAATAGAAGACTTAACTCAAAGGTTCGTCTAGTCCTTTTGGAAACATGGTCCTGGCTTATCCCAAGATAGGACCTCCTAAGATAGATAGCTCGTTCATGGCGATTACACGAATTAAACTTTTACCAACTACTATTACGGTTGGATATTGCACAGTCATCAGAAGGAATGTCAATCTTCCAAACCATAATTCAACCTTCAAATTTTTAACCATCATCACTGTATTCTTTTGGCACACGCGCCTATAATTATCCTCTTACCTTTAAAGTGTCGGCCACCTGTTTGGCCTTTCCTGATAGTAAAATTTCCTTACAGTCAATGTCATTTTAACCACCTCCAAATAAATTTTCTACCTTATTTTCGATCACTGCTTGAGTGAAGATGTTTTCCTTAAAATCAGATGGGAAAAAGAAAAAAAAAATATCGCCATTTTTCCATAAGTTATTGCCTCAGTCTTTAGAGGCTAATCACTGTCAAGACTGACTCTCAATCATACTTAGAACAATTTTTTTTTTCTTAAGTCCTAATTGCCCTGAACAATTTCGACCATTACTGGTTCGATCCATACTTTCTCGTGGTTTAACACGTGCCCCACTTGGCATCATTATAATTACGTCATATTTCCTTTATCCACATTTCTATTCTTGAGAATTTTGAATATTACCTTTTTCCTTATAAAACCTCTAAGGTTATCCTTCAATCGTTCCTCCTGTATTCCCTAGATACAGGGCATATCACAATACCATTTACTAATAGTAGAACCATTGTCTATATACTTCTGCAAAATTTCTCCACTGATTCTTAAAGGTTGTTGTTACCTTAACCCTTTCCCAATCATACTGTCAAAACTCATACTGTCCCTATTAAGGGTGACATGCCAACCTTTATGCAGTCCCCTAGGATTCATTTTAAGTTACCAATGTTTTATCCTTAATTCCACCTTTAAAAGGTACCTGCATCCTTCCACGAATAAATCAAGTCATATTTCCTTGATAGATTATCATATTCATCATTCCCACCTCGATAGTCTATACCTAACTTCATAATAGCATCCTTATTCAAATTGAGGTCAATTCATATGGCCTCCAAAAGATAACAACGGTTATCCGCTTGTCTTGCCTAATTTGGTAACGATAACAAGGATGTTCTGGAAGATATTGGTCGTGTTCAACGTGAACTTCTTCTTAATAATTCCTTATTTACTTTTGTTGTTTATCTCAACAGTCACCTCAATGTTGGGATATCTTTCATACCTGGCGTCTCCCTTTCTGGGTATCAAGCCACCGGTCTTACATTTCCCATTCTTGAAGGTCACTTCCTTCATCCAATTTTCTTAATTTCTTACTTTCTTGTCTCCTCAGTCTATCCGCGTCTCATTATTTATCCTTCGAATTACCTCAAGGTTTCCTCGAATCCTCCCAACTTAAAGGGGATAAAATATACATAACTCTTATGCCTTCAACCATCAATTTTAACTCATGGTGAATCACCCTCATCCTGACGATTACATACTCTTCTATTTCTATTTTTACGAGTCTTTAGGGTTTCCTCATACCCAACTCCCTTATCATTCCTCAAACTCTATTGCCGTTATATTCCTTTCCACTTCAATTTCTCTTTTTTTTTTCCTTTCTCTTATCATTATTTCATGAACCAACACAACATAAGCATTGATTTCAACATCCCGTCATTCTGGATTCGTGCCCTTAGAACGAATCTTGACCACTTTTACAACTTAAATTCATAATTCATCATACTCGTCTGCCTTTGTTCTGGCTCTAAAGCTTTTACACTCTCTCCATAACCTTGGGAATTACTTTCCCGAAAACAATTGGCTGAACTTTAATCAGTTTATCATAACCTCTGGCTCCGTGCCTTTCTTGGTCTTTCACCAGCGGGTGGTCTCTCTCTTAGGAGGGTAAGTGACAAAAACAGTCTTTTGTGATTCGTCAATCATTTAGAATCTTAAATAATTCCTATATTTCCTTTAGCCAGGCTCTTGCCTCGGCTGGGTCAGCTTGTTCCATGGAACTCTGAGAGCTTAGCGACTTAAAGGTCCTGAAAGAATTTCTCACCGCACTGTCTCCTCAGGGTGGTGGTTGGGGATAATAGTCTAAGTTCTTTTTAGACAGGTCCATGAATTGCCGTATAGGAGTACCGACTCGGGTCTCCTTTCCTTACTCGACTTTCTGTTTCCTTAGTATGAAATGTTTCATCCTACTCCCCATAATTGGGGTCATCTTTTAATTTAAAATCCTTATTTTCCACTCCATTATGTCATGGGTTCCTTCTATCTTGATGGCGACCTCCCTGACTATCACGTTCAGGGTTTACTCTAAATCTTATTCCTCAAACTATGGCTCTCATCTAAGTTCTCATCCTTACGCTCTTGAACTTTCGGAACCCAAATTCTATAGGAATACCTCATTATTCCCTTATCATCTTTCTCGATATAAATCTTTTATCTAATTGTTGGCTCCCTGTCTTCATTCATAACTTTTTCTGGCACAATATGATCTTTTCCAATAATTCGGGCTGTATTGCAATCTCAAACAGCTTTTCGGTACCGGCTCCGGTTACCTTCACTTCTATTTCCATTTTCTCAAAATCTCTTATAAACTCTCCAAAAGACATTACCATCTTGAGTCTCTCCTTTTTACTAAGGGCATCAGCCACCATATTGGCTTTCCCCGAATGATAAAGAATCTCCCAATCATTATTCTTGATTAGCTCTAACTGCCTCCTCTGGCATATGTTGAGCTCTTTCTACGTGAAAATGTACTAGAGCACTTATGGCTTAGGTAATTCTCGCACTTCTCTCCATACAAGTAGTGCCTCCAATCCTTAGGGTAAAACTATTGCCACGAGCCTAAGCTCATGAGCGGGGATATCGAATTTCATATTACCTTAATTGTCTTGACATGTACGCGATTACCTTACCGTGCTGCATAAGCACGCACCCTGAGCCCTTGTGCGAAGCGTCACTATACTTCACAAAATCTCTTTTTCCATTCGGCAACGCCAGCATAAGGGCCATCACCAACCTCTGCTTCAGTTCTTGAAAGCTGTTCTCGTATTTCTCTGTCCATTCGAACTTCTCAGTCTTACGAGTAAGCCAAGTTAAAGGGGCTACTATCTTTACAACTTGAACGAACCTCCGGTAGTGACCGGCCAATCCTACCTCTGGTAGTCGACCAAACCATGGTCATCAATTCATCAGTGGTCCTTTATCCAATCCTGTCAGGATCCTCCATGGGATCCTCCTCAACAACTATCCCTTCTAGGACAACATCCTCAACCGCTAAATCCTCAATATCAACATCATCCGGTCCTGCATTAGGACACTCTATCGGATCCACAATCCGATCTCCAATTAGTAATAAAATATCATCGCGATGTTGCTCCTCAACCTCAGGGTTCGGAGTCCCGCTACCATATATGATAACGAACTACGCTCCTATCACGATATTTATAAGGGTTCCCATAAGGGTTTTAACTGTCAGTACTACGTTAGGTAGCCCGACTATGAACTTGGCAAGAGTTCTTATTATCTTAGTGAACTTATTATCTTAACGTCCCATCATCTCTGAGGTTTATAACGCTTAGCTCTGATACCATTTCTGTAACACCCCCAGATCCGGGGTCGGGGATCCGGGTCGTCACGGTCTTTCTTTCCACAATATCACTTCACTTAATTAATAATAAATAACCTTATGCTGTGACCCCACACTAACACACACCACAACCCGTTATAGTCTCAGAGATGAAATTTAAATAAGTACAAGTCTTTGAATCCACAATTTAAAAGTTATTACAACCCAAAATGATTACTTGATAAATTTACAGTTAATTGCCATTATCTGCCACAAGTTATAATTATACATAATTGATTCTCAAAAGTAGATGGTCTGATCTACAATAGATCTACCTCTGTAGCTATAGCAGCTACAACATCAACGGGAAGACGCGGGACGCTTCCCACGCGCTTGCGCTGGGTCTGCTGGAGTCTGGCCATCTTTCCTAACTGTTGTTGTGTGATGAAGAAATAAAGCAAGGGTGAGCAGCAAGCCCACCAAAATAATATGTATAATGATTTACAATATATGAGCCTACTCATAATACTCATGAAAGTCTTGGTCAAAAGAAATGAACCAAGTTTGATATCTTAATGCGATGAAGTCGCAAAATATTCAGTATATATACATATATACTTTTCAAAATATTGGAAGTCCTCTTCCATGCATAATATACACAAAGTCCCAGTGTATAACTGTATAAAAAAATATCGTTGCAAGGTGATCTCATATATCTAACCTTGTCTCAATGTTTTTCTGAAAATCTTTGTCATTCATAAGACAATTATTAATTAGATATAAGTTTAAAAGATGAGGTTACCAAATACCCCAATATACTTATATCTTTCCCAATACTACTTGAACTACCACCGTTCAAGTTATAATCAGTTTCAAAAGTTCATCACATAGATGAGACTACAAGACAAGATTTGAATAGATTCAATCTTTAAAATATTATTGAATGAAATAAAGTTACGAGATACTTTATTTAGTCCCGATATATATATATATATCCACATATATATATCTCTTAAACATTTCCTGGAACCTCTATTATGTAAAGTATGAACAGAGTTTGAAACATCCAATGAATTTTGGAAAGGAAAAGAATTTTGGCATAAACCAAATATCTTGCTGATCAGGCAAAGATACCAATAAGTAACCTTTTCTACTAGTAGATGGATGAATCCCCCACCGGTCATCACCCTGGCCACATAAGGACCTTGTGCTGGACCGCCACCCGGCCTCTTACGCGTTGATGGACTGCCACCCAGCCACTTACACTTTGATAGACCGTATCCCGGCCTGTCGCTTATGCCGACTCAATTAGATGGGCTTACTTCCCGAACATTGGGCAAGTAATCAATTCATTTATCAAAACAGCAACCTTGTTGCGAATATAAAATACCCCATAGAGCCGGATCCCTCAGGTTTTGAGCGAGTATTTAAATCCCCTTAAAAGGAAGATCTTAAATATAAAAATGAGTTTTGGGATCCGCTCTAACTTTTAAAAATCATTTTGAAGACTCGAAAACACTTTAAAGAGTGTTTGGAGTAAAGCTGATTTAATGAAGTAAATCAGTCCCCAGAATATTTAGAAAATGACTGAATATTATTATTTAAATAATATTCCCATAAAGAATAATCTTTATACAAATAATTGAAGTAGAAGTATTAAAACTTATACTTGAAATAAACATTAAATAACCAAAGATATACTTATATGAAAGTATTATCTTTATTTGAATAATCGAAAATAAGTTTGATTATTAACACTTTATTCTCTAATGAAATAAAGAATATATTTCAGTAATAAGCGGAGTCATAATACCTCAAATGAATATTATAAATAATATTCATTAAATAAAATAAAGGAGTCATACATCCTCAAATGAATATCCAAGTAATATTCAATAAATAATATAAAGGAGTCATAAGTCCTCGAATGAATATTCAAGATAATATTCATTAATAAAATAAAGTTATCGAATAAACCTTATTCGATTAATAGTTTTGAAAACTATAACCATATATATATATATAAATATATATATATATAAAATCTACTCGGGATCCTCGACTCCCGGTTTTAGAAAATGTTTTCACTTTTGGGTCCCTATACTAAGGGTATATGCAAGTTACCGCTATTCTCTAGCATAGGTATTATCAACTGAACCAACAGATATATATGGCAAGAATACGAAACAGGCATGCATATATATACTATATCAGCATGCTTCAATATATCGCAACATTTGCTAATTAACCAACATGCATCTATCGCAAGATAATGCATATACATATATTCATCACAACAACAGTATAACGGGTAGAAAACTTGCCTGAGCGACTGGGGTTACGAATGGCTCGGGATGAGTCTGGTAACCTATAAACAACAAGTAAGTTGGAATTAAACCAAAGTCACTTGTAAATCTATACTTTAACTAACTTAGACTCTAACGCTTATTTTGCGCTCACTGATTCGCTTAAGTCACTCGGGTACCCTCGGCTCCACCATTTTTAATAATTTAACCTTTACGAGTTTTAAAGCGATTCCTTCGCGAGTGTCTTACCAACTTCCTAACACACTTACCATAAATGTTTCATACATTAATTAACCCTTATTGGTCTTTAACCTATGTTTTAAAGTAAGGCGAGGGGAAAAGTTTCGTTCGTGAAACGCCGTTACTTGAAACGGTCGTTTCTCCTAAACCGTGCATCGGAATCGAACGAACTACATATCAAAACGAAGCTCGTAACATGAGCTATCTAAAAATGGCAGTGGTCATAATCTAGCAGGGGGTTCTCGGGTCATAATGCTATGCACAAAAACAGTCCAAAGAAAATCGGACGTTACGACGGCTATGTTTACGCGATTTCCCAAATTTTTACCATTCCAAATCATATCAATCCAACTACCAATCAACAACAACTCAAGATACACATCAATGCTACTGATTTCAGTCATAATAAGCTCAAGGATCTCAATCCAATCATATATTATAACATCTCCAAATTCAACTAAACTACTTAACAATTAAGCTCGAATCATGCTTATCATTCAAATTACTACTCATCCATCCAAACCATCTCCAAACTTCAACATTCAAACTTATTACTAAAGGGTGTGAAGATTTATACCTTTCTTGGAAGGTGGAAATTTACTAGGAAGACTTATGGAGCCTCCTACAAGCTTGATCTTTCCAAAGAAATCAAGAACACAAAGTTAGGCTTTAAAGTTTCTAAAAGTCCTATTGAAAGAACTGTAAAAATTAGGGTCTTACCTTGCTTATTTGGACGAGACCTGTGAACAAGAGTTGTAGGCCATCTCAATACCTTTCCAACGAGCTATAGAACACAACATTTGAGTGAGTATTGAAGGAGATATGGCAGTTTAAAGTTGCTGGGTTTGTTTTGGCCGAGAGCTTTTTCTCTTGGAAGCAAAAGTCAACTTCTAAATTTTGTGTTTTATGATATTTGCTTGGTTGCTTCTCCTTTTTGCCTTGGAAAATGTTTTAGCTTTTTACCATGGTAAATTTTACATGGCCCAAAATCAACCAACAAAACAAAACCCCTTGTCATGCTTATGTCATCTTGCACATGTCATAATGCTTCCACTTGTCCACACCTTGTTGGTTTGATGACGTCATCATCCCTAACCTCCTTGATTAACTCCTAATTGCTTGCCTAATGACCGCTGATCTGTTATACGGTTCGCTTAACTTTCGTTTTCGTTTATCGTTTGAGGGATCATACCCGGGATCTTATTACTTAGGTTCCCTTAACCTTTCTCAATATATTATTTTCCTTTTATGATCCTCTCCTATAATCCTTTAATTTAAATCCTTTTTGTCCTGTTACCTTTTTCTCAAATCTTTCCGTATCTAGTGTATTTCCGGGAAAAATCAAAGTGTTCGGATTTGGATTCTGACGATCTTTACATACACTTATATCCCATATAAAGTACTAATAAAATCTCAGAATATCCATATCAGAACCCCTACATAGTGTGGCATGAAAAGTTTTCTCATTCAGCAAAAACACTATTCATAAGGGTTTCAAAAATTTCCCAAAAATTGGGGTTATTACATACGTCAGGCTTGATCCCTATATAAAGGGTACGTAGGCACATTGAGAGGGTAAGAAGTTGAGAGCTGATAAGAGAGTCACCACTTACTCTGATCAATCTCAGTCTAAAACAACCATAATTAACCACACACCGCTCAAGTTTCCGGCAAAGAACCACCATCACAGATCTTAGTTCCGGCGAGAAACCTCAATCTTTGTTGTTACCAGATTCCTCCGTCAACAAATTGGCGCTAGAAGGAGGGGTGCTAATTAAGGTCGCAATCTTAGGAGGAAAAGATGTCTTACAATCATGATGGAAGTTCTTATGATGGAAGTGATAGCAGGTCTGAAGGAGAAGGCGGGGGGCGCTATACTCGCCACGAACCTTACGTTCCCAAAAACATGGCGGATCCACCAAGGGCTCCGGATGTGGGGGGGACACCTCCAGTTCTCATCAGCAACGCTGATATATTGGAGCAATTATATCGCATGGGGGATACTCTTAACAGTTTTAACTCAAGACTGAACACGGTGGAGCGTCGAAAGACAAGGAGAGGTCGTCGTTTCCCCCGTCACGGTCATGCCTTGGGAAAAGCCCCCGTAGTTGGAGATACCCAGGGGAGCGGGGAAAACCCGCGAATCACTCTACGGCGTTTGGAGTACTCTGATGATGTAGAGCCTATTGTGGAGCTTGCGGATGAGGACACGGATGGCAGAGAAAGGCCTCGCCTAGTTAACCAGGTAGTGCCACACCCACATAGGTCTGGGCGTACGATGGACGGGCGTCGTCGTGCGGACAACACTCAAAACCAAGACGAGGAAGGAAGGGATCTTTCAGCCTTGAAAAGGAGGCTTGGCATAAGGTTGGAGGACGACGATTTGAGGATGTTGCTGGTAGAATGGCAAAAGGAAGGAAACGCCGGAGAAGCGAGGCCCCGTGACACGACGCGTGTGCCCCCCGCATTCCAAAGGGATGACGGGGCGCGGCACCGCGAGCACGAGCGTGCCCCTCCGCGAGGAAGACCCGGGAATTACTATCGAGGATATCAGAGGAATGAACGGGAAAGAATGGGATATCAATACGGAAGAGCCTCTTACAACGGTAGGAGAGGTGGAGCACACTCCGCTGAAGAAGCCCCCGCCGTTATCCCCGTAGCTTCCCACAGCGTTACTGGTAATGGGTCTGGGGCGCGTCCTCATGACCAGGACGGCGGGCGAATTCAAGTAAGAATGCAGAACAATGATGAAATTCTGCGACGCGGTCAAGATGAACCTCGCGTACGGGAAAATATCCAGAACCACAATGGTAACATGCCACCGCCGCAGCCTCAGGGCGAGGGGCGGCGAGATCCTCCACCACACCCGGGGGTAATCAAGGGGAATTTCAGCAAGTTGCAGAGCAACCCCAGCAGCCTAATGTTCAAACCATTCCTGGGGTGGGGATATTTAATGTGAACGACCTCAAGAGGTTGTTCAACCATCTTGAGGGAGGAAGAGTAACGGCGACCGCGCAAGCTCCTTCGCCTTTTGCTGCTGTCGTGAGGGAGGCGCAATTGCCTGCTGGATACAGGAACACAACCAACGACTTGCGTTTTCATGGGAATTCTGATCCTGTGGAATTCCTGGGGCATTTTAACATTGAAATGGACGTGTATCAAGTACCGGATTTGGCTCGATGTCGTCTCCTGGCCGCCACTTTTAGAGAAGGAGCTCAGCAGTGGTTCCAAAAACTTGGTCCAGGTGTGATTTCATCCTGGGAACAGATGAAAACTCTGTTTTTGACACAATTCCAAGCCGCGGTGAAGTATACACCACCTGTTACTACGCTGGCTAACGTGAAACAAAAGGAAGGAGAAAGTTTGACTTCATATTTCAAGAGGTTTAATGCAGAATCTACTTTGGTGAGGGGTGCCACTGATGAAACATTGAAAATATTGCTTATAGCTGGGTTGCGTGTGGGGACGGATTTCTGGAAGCACCTACAAGGGAAGGACCCAGTGTCGCTAGTTGATGTGCTTGCGCAGGCGGAGTCGTTTAAAGCAATCGAGCAGTCGCTAGCAGAAATAAAAAAGAATGACAATACCCATAACTCCAAGGGGCGATCCAAGAGAAGGGACAGATCCTTGAGCCCAGATTATCGGCGAAATGCCAGAAGCCCTAACAGGTTAAATGTTGTGAGCTCGTGGAGAGAATGGAGCCCACCATCGAACTACGAGAGAAGAGTCAACAATTATACACCGCTGGCAGCATCCATTGATCATATCTTCGAGGTAAATAAAGATAGAGGAATCTTCAAGAAGCCCGACCGCCTAACTTCGTGGCAGAGCAGAGACAAGAAGAAGTATTGTGACTACCATGAGTCTACTGGCCATGACACCCATGAGTGTCGTCACTTGTGGGATGAGATTGAGGAATTGATCAAGGCAGGATACCTAAGAGAATGGATTGACAAGGTGAAGTGACGCAGAGGACTTGATGACAAGGGTAAGGATGAAAAACAGCCCCCGCGGGCGGATGATGTTGAAAAAACAGCAGAGGTCAAGTTTCAGAGGGCTTGCAGTATCAGGGCAATTTTTGGAGGACACCCTTTTGTTGGTGATAGCAATCGAGCACTGGAGAAAAATGCGAGAGAAGCATGACATCCACCGCTCACCAACATCCACAGCTTGGAAGATAGACCCCCGAAGGTCTTTAAGGGAGAGTCCGCTGATATTACGTTCAAGGAAAAAGAATCTAGGTGGGTGCATCATCCTCACAATGATGCGCTGGTGATTACCATGCTTATTGGGGCAATGAACGTACATCGAGTCTTCTTGGATAATGGAAGTTCTACGAACATCTTGTACTATAGCACCTACAAAAAGCTGGGTTTTCCAGATAGTGACATGTATTTCGAAGATGCGCACGTCTATGGCTTTACTGGGGAAGCAGTGAGAGTTATGGGTTCTGTCAGGCTTCCCGTCACGCTCGGGGAAGGAGCTTTGTCGGTTACCCAAATGATAGATTTCAAGGTGCTAGATCAGGATTCCGCGCACAATGTGCTGGTCGGCAGACCTTGGTTGCGAGCGTTCAGGGTGATAACCTCGATACACCACTTGATGATAAAGTTCCCAATGCTAAACGGAGTTGGCAGTCTGAGAGGGTCACAGTATGAGTCACGCGACTGCTATCACAAGGCTGTCAAGGAATTTCGTAGAAGAAGGTATGAAGGGAAAGGTCCCTCATTTGAAGACGTGAAAGATATCCATACAAAACCAAGTGGAGAGGTCCATGCCCACTATTTCGTTGAAAGCCCCAGAAAGGAAGAAACCAATGTCTCTGGGAACTATTTTTTTACGCGGGGACGTGTTTCGAGGATCCGTAACGTGGAAGAAGTGGTGGTGAACCATATCGAGGCGATCGTACAGAAAGAAGTTAACGGGGAAAAGTTGGAAGGAAGAAGTGAGATTTTGCAAGGTCTCGGGAATAACTTTAAGGTGGATGCTCCTCAAAAGAAGGACGCGCCCTTGAATGAAATTGAGGTTGATGCTCCTCCAAACGAAGACGCGCCCTCAGATGCGAAAGTGGAAGTCGAAGACCCCCGAGACTTTGATTTCGATTTGGATCCCAGGATCCCTATGCCCGCCGAAAAGACGGGACCGGCCGAAGACACAATATCTATTCCGGTTGATAAAAATGATCCGAGCAGAGTTTTGAAAGTGTGATCCCAGTTGGATGATGAGATGAGAGGAAGTCTTGCTCGTTTTCTAATTGCAAATCTTGATGTCTTCGCATGGAGTCATTCAGATATGATAGGAATCGACCCGGAAGTAATGTGTCACCGTTTGAATATCCTCCCGAATTGCAAGGGTATGCGTCAGAAATGCCGCCCGGTAAGTGGAGAAAGGGCAATAGCATTAAAAGAAGAAGTGGACCGGTTGTTGGAGGTGGGGCTAATCAAAGAATCTTTCTACCCCGAATGGCTTGCAAATCCAGTACTGGTGAAGAAACCGAATGGGAAGTGGAGGACATGTGTGGATTTCACAGATCTCAATAAGGCCTGTCCAAAGGACAGCTTCCCGCTGCCAAAAATCGATCAGTTGGTGGACGCAACGGCGGGGCATGCGTTGCTGAGTTTTATGGATGCATACTCCGGTTATAATCAAATTCCGATATATGGCCCCGATCAAGAACATACATCCTTCATTACTGATAGGGGGTTGTACTGTTACATAGGAATGCCGTTTGGATTGATTAACGCTGGCGCCACCTACCAGCGGTTGGTAAACATGATGTTCAAGTTACAAATCGGGAGAACTATGGAAGTGTATGTGGATGATATGCTGTTAAAGTCCGAAGTGGTGAGTGACCACATCAAACACCTGATGGAGATGTTTAACATTCTAAGGAGGTTTCGTATGAAATTAAATCCGCAGAAATATGTGTTCGGCGTGGAGTCGGGCAAGTTTCTCGGGTTCATTGTCAACCACAGAGGAATTGAGGCCAACCCCACAAAGATCAAGGCATTGATGGATATGAAGTCACCCACCAATGTGAAACAAGTGCAGAGTTTGACTGGGATAATCGCCGCGTTAAATCGATTTGTTTCCAAGTCTTCCGATAGATGCAAGGAATTTTTCAAGGCGATTAAATTAGCTGGAAAAGACTTTGTATGGACGTCAGAATGTGAAGAGGCTTTCAAAAGAATCAAGGAGCAACTGGGAAACCCTCTCATGTTGTCAAAGCCGTTGGATGGGGAATCTCTAATACTGTACCTCGCAATGTCTGAATATTCGATCAGTGCAGTTCTGGTAAGAGAAGAAGATGGGTAGCAATCGCTAGTGTACTACGTGAGCAAGCGGTTACACGACGCTGAAACTCGCTACACAAGCATGAAGAAACTGGTCTACGTCCTGATTTTTGCATCAAGAAAATTGCGGCCGTATTTTCAGGCCCATAGAATTGAAGTCCGTACAGCGTACCCGCTGCGACAGGTCTTGCACAAACCAGAGTCATCAGGCAGAATGCTGAGATGGGTTGTGGAGTCGGGACAGTTTGATTTGGAATATGCGCCCCGAACAGCGATAAAAGGGCAAGCCTTAGCCGATTTCCTGTTGGAATTTGATTCTGAAATTTATGATAAAGCTTTGGTAATGTTACATCCACCTCATGCTGAGGAGTCTTTGGGGGAGTTTCCGCATCCTTGGTGGATCTTGCATGTGGATGGGGCGGTTAACAATGGAGGAGCAGGTGCGGGTATAGTACTTGTGTCTCCGGAAGGCCACCATCTGATGAGCGCCATTCATTTCAAGTTTCATGCAACCAATAATGATGCGGAGTATGAGGCGCTGATTAATGGCCTAAAAATCGCTTTGGAAATGGGGGTACGAAACTTAATTGCAAGAAGTGACTCAGAGTTGGTAGTGAATCAGGTGAACGGGGGATTTCAAGCGCGAGGCCCACGAACAGAATTATACTTGAGATGTACACAGCGCCTGATTGGAATGTTCAAAGAAGTTAGATTGGAATGTGTTCCACGGGAGAAGAACATTAATGCGGATGCTCTGGCAAAAAACGGGGTCGCAACAAGAGGCTGTGTTGTTAGGATCCATCCCCCTTGAAATCCAGGAAATTCCTAGTATCCCGGAGATAGAAACTATGCGAGTGGATGAGGCTCCCAAGGAAACATGGATGACGCCCATTCTAGCTTACATTCGCAAGGGAATACTCCCCGAGGATAAGTTTTTGGCTCGCCGACTCCGCTATCAGGCTGCAAGATATGTGATATACGACGAAGTCCTGTACAAGAGAGGGTTCAACCAACCTCTGCTTAGGTGTGTTAAAGAAGAAGAAGGAAATTACATCCTAAGAGAGGTACATGAAGGAATCTGTGGTAATCACTCGGGGGGTAGCTCGTTGGCAATGAAAGTTTTGCGCCAAGGGTATTATTGGCCCACAATGAGAGAAGATGCTACAAATTTCGTCAAGGCATGTGATCGCTGCCAGCGCTTTGCAAACTACTCGTCTATGCCAGTGACAATCCTGACGCCTATGGCAAGCCCGTGGTCGTTCGCCATGTGGGGAATTGATCTTATCGGAGAATTACCGAAAGCTAAAGGAAACGTCAAGTATGCAGTGGTTGCGGTCGATTACTTTACTAAATGGGCGGAAGCTATGCCACTGGCTACTATCACCACAAAGAAAATCAGGGATTTTATTTTCAACTCAATCGTATGTAGGTTTGGAATCCCTTACAAGCTTGTCTCCGACAATGGAAAGCAGTTTGATAGCAAGGAGTTATGACAGCTATGTGAGGATTTGAAAATCAAGAAGGAGTTTGCGGTGGTCTATCATCCTCAAAGCAATGGACACACAGAAGCTGTTGACAAAATAATAAAGCATACCCTCAAAACCAAACTGGAGGAACGCAAAGGAAATTGGCCTGAAGAACTCCCGAAGGTGATGTGGTCATACAACACTACGCCACGATCTACTACGGGAGAAATGCCGTTTATGTTGACTTACGGCTACGAAGCTATGGTCCCCGTGGAAGTTGGATCGGGATCACTTCGCAGAGATTGTTACAGGAAAGAAGATGCTGAGGTTAATCAAAGGCTTCATTTAGATCTCTTAGAGGAGACGAGGGAAAATTCTCAGCTAAGGCTAGCGGCATATCAGCAACGCGCCGCAAGGTATTATAACAAGAAAGTAAAAGGACAATTGCTGAAGGTGGGAGATTTGGTACTTAGGAAAGTGATGCCCAATACAAAGAACCCCCAACATGGAGTGTTTGAAGCTAATTGGGAAGGACCGTACAGAATAAAGTCCATCCTGTGGAAGGGGACTTATCACCTTGAAGATATGGAAGGGAAGCTGGTTCCGCGAGCTTGGAATGCGGAACATCTCCGAAAGTATTACCAGTAAGGCGCGGCTTTGGCCTCTTACGTATTTCTTTTAGTATTTTGGGTTATGCCCGGATTATAGGCTAGAATTAAATAAATTCCTCCTAGCCTAGGGGGTAGTGCATGTACTACTTACCTTGGAACTAGTTGAAGGATCATTGTTTCGAATTTATTTCCCCACAGAGCATAGTAGCCGTGGGATTGGTGCATTTTTGACACCAGAGCGCATTATAAATAAATAAAATCTTTGAAAGATTCAAAGAAAGTTATTTGCTTTGTTTGCTTGGTTGTATGACGCGTCATAGCTATAGGGCGCGCCCTGACTGATATTTCTATGTGGATGTTAACTGAAGTAGTGGTTGTCAAAAGGAACAATGAAACTCAAGTAAAATGTACTATTTTCAAGAATGCGCCCAAGTTATCTTGGTTGATGCTCCTTTAGACTGAATGTTACTGTAATATTGACAACATAATTGAAAAAGAAAAAGTCCTTGTGAAGGACGCGTCCTGTTTGAAGGATGATGTATTTTGGATCAAAGGTGAGGCGCGTCAAAACCATAGGACGCGCCCACTTGAGCCTTGTGCCTTGATTAAATACACAGGTATAACATTGTGCTATGCGCATATGTTTTTGCAGACAAAAAATATTCGTTAAATAAATAAAGGACGCGTCCAGTCAAGGAGGACGCACCCAGGATGGTTATTTGCCTAACTGATAATAGTCAAAATTGACATGTCCTAAGACTAGGACGCGTCCATGTAAATGGCAAAATAGGATGCTAAGTAAAAATATGCATGGATAAGGCAAAGGGTTTTTATAAAAAGTGCAGGCAAATGAAGTTCAAACATAGATACTACAACTTGCAAGGCTTCGAGGGGCCCGCACCCTTTAAATAGTTCAAGTACATAAAAGATGAAGGACGCGTCCTAAGTAGGAGGCGTGTCCTGTGGCTTGTCTTGGTCTTCCGTCGGGGGAGGCTGAGTCTGAATTGGAGCAGGATCAGGGGACGCGTCCTCTTCCTCTAAGCCCAGAAAAATCCTTTTGTTCTTGATGGAGTCTGCGGCCCTGACCCTGAAATTATTTACCCATATCTGGGTATCTGCATCAAACTTTGAAAATGTATACTCTGGGTTGTTGGCAATGAACCCAGAGCACCATTCTTCAAACCCAGCCGGGAAGCCGTGCTGGTAAACTAGCTTTTTCTCCTCTGTCCATCCATGCAGCCTATCATCATTCAGGGTGTCAAGCTCCAGTTGCATGGTGGAATTCAGTGCGATGACACTGTCCATTTGCTTCTCCATTGAGGAGAAATTCCCTTCTAGCACAACTTTGTCTGCCTCAAGACGCGTCCTCTCCTCCTCCAGGCGTTTGATTTCAGCATCTTTCTTTTGGACAAGTAGGGTAATGTATTTCTCCAGGGATTTAACTTTGTCTTCGGCCTGGCTCTTTGCAGTGTCTGTAACAGCAAGACGCGCCCTAAGCCTGGCTGCCATATTAGCACTCTGCCTGGCATGCAGGTGAAGCTCGGCTGCAGCCCTGACCATAGCCTCCTATGTTTGTTGCTCAGTCCTGAAGATCCAACCTCTCACTTCGTCCTCGGAAAAGTCACCAACCGAAGACGCGCCCAGGTATCTGAGAACGAAAGACTGGTCATCAGGAACAGTCTTTTGACGCTTTGAGGGCGCGTCCTCCACCCTTTCGGGAATGTCTAGCTCAGTGGTGTCGATTATCTTGGGTGGAGGAGAAGGAGTTGCAACAGGAGGGGGGTTTATGCCTTTAGATCAACCTTGGTAGGAGCCTGTTTTTTGGCCCTTAGCTTTTTGGAGGCCCCAATTGCGAATCCTTTGGGAAGAGAGGCCATATCTGCGATATAAAAATGAAAAGGTGTTAGTTAAGTACAAGAAGACGCGTCCTGGTAACAAGACGCGCCCATACCATGATATAAGATTCTACATGCATGACAGATATAGATGAATCAAAGATGTATAAATGAGTGTGAGAATGACACGTCCTAAAGAAGTGACGCGTCTTACCTAAGACGCTTTGTGTGAAGGCATAAATAACAGCCATCAGAGAGTTTTATAAAGAGACGCGCCCGAGGGGTATGGCGCGTCCAAGGTGATAGCGTATATGTAAAGTAACGTTTATAAATCAGGCTAAAATTAAAGGACAGAGGTGAGCATAAATATGACGCGTCTTAAAGCATTAACGCGTCTTAAGTATAGTAATTTCTTACCTTGCTCTAAATCCACCTTTTTATTAACGTCTGGCTGAATAATTTCTGTGGCTTGGAGCCCTTTGGATTTTTCGGAAGCGGTGAGGATGGGTTTCCCATTATGGAAATCTCGAAATTTGCAGAGAGAGCCCACCCGTGGGGACAAAGCTCCTATTTTCTTCAAATTCTCTTCGGTAATCATGTCCTTGAGGTTGAAATGTTTCTCAGCATACTGTAAAACCTTTTCTGCTCTCTTCTTCTTCTTTCCTGTTAGCTCTTTCTGAGTTCTTTTGTCTAGAGAAGGGAGAATAGGTTACAACAAATTACTATACTTAAAAAGAAAAGGTTATAAAAGAAAAGGTGCGCCCTGACAGAGAGGACGCGTCCAAAACGTTGAACTCACTTGGTTCCAAGTTGAAGCGAACGCGCGTCCTTTTGACGTCATAAATGTAGAAAAATGGCTCCTTCCAGTCTCTCTCATGGATGATTTTACCTTCATTAAATCCCTTGTTGTTCAACCATTTGTTGACGACCAGAAAATGGTACCCAGGAATTGATTTCCTAATGCTGTAAAAGAAGCTGAATTCTTTCATTGAGGGCGCGCCCAGCCTCAAGTTATGGTACATAATGTACAAAGCCCAGGCTAGCTTGTATGAATTTGGTGATAGTTGGACTGGAGCCACGTCGTACCATTTCAAAATTCTTTTAATGTATGGATGCAAGGGCGCGCCCACACCCAGGGAAATTAAATTTGGAGTAAACACCATTCTTGAGATCCTTTGGTTCCCAACGTTGAAGATGTGCGGCCTCATGATTCGAAGAGGGCGCGCCCAGATGCCCTCCATATCATAGTATTTCATATGCCATTGGATTTCCCAGTCAGTCGCAGTCGAGTCAAGGGCAACACATGCTAGCTTACCTTCTTTCTTCCTTCTGGCATTTTTCTCTGTCTCAGTTAGGGCGCCAA
The DNA here is from genome assembly GCF_009905375.1 of Apium graveolens. Lineage (NCBI taxonomy): Eukaryota > Viridiplantae > Streptophyta > Magnoliopsida > Apiales > Apiaceae > Apium > Apium graveolens. The sequence continues at coordinate 170,525,143 of NC_133657.1, forward strand.
GCCTGGTCCAGTTACAATCTACTTCTACATCTGAAGGATCCCAATGCTCTAGGGGAGAATCAGACTTCTGAGGAGATACGGGGTATGTCTCAGGGTCAGGAACCCTTCTTTCGAACTCACTTACGCTGTGAGGGGACGCGTCCCCAGAATGAGCCGCGTCCTGAGAAGTTGACGCATCCTGTGTGTTTGACGCGTCCATATCTGAAACAGCTGTTCCTCTGGGCTTTTGGCTTGTAGTAGGCATAATTCCGTCATCCGTCCAATCTTCGATGGCTGCCCTGGTATGGAGAACTGGGGTTCTTTGCCTTTTAACTCCCTTCTTTTCCATTCTTGATCTTATGGGAACATGGTCCATGGAGTCGGAGCTGGAATCAGACATTATTGAGTTTTTTGATTTAAGGGAGCCAAAGACGCGTCTTTCTACTCTAAGGAAGGAATTCGTCCTGTGGATTTCGGGAAAGTCGGGTTTAAAAGAGATCAGGTGTGGGGAATAGATTCCAATACGTTTGTTGAGAGCCTTAAACGGGTGAAATGGTGAGGAAGAAGACGCATCCTCCAGCTGCAAAATAAGGAATAAACATTTGAGGGCGCGTCCAAAAAAAAAGAGAGATGGTGGATGAATGAACCATAAGGAAGATGCTAGAGGACACGTCCTAAGAACCTATCGTATGAAATTCACTATCAATACGCGTCCTAGTAAGGTGTTGTCTTATATGACCTTTAGTTAAAACGGCTTAAACATATGCCTTTAACAAAGGAAAATAAGACACGTCCTACATGGTTATGGTGGTGGAATGTTAATCGACTGTTAGCAATTTGGGGGAAATATGATAAAATCCCAGAAATATGCAGTTGGGAGATCAGGGAAGCTAAATATGTTATATTTGCCTATACATACACACATACATACAAAAAGAGCACGAAGAACAGTGCATGGAAACTTGAAGCATATGAACTGTTTCTTGCTTATTCAAACCAATGTATTTGATCAAATAAAGGAATAAGAGGAGATTTGTGTACCTTTTGAGTTGGGAAGTTGATTGAGCAGGAGAAATCAAGTAATGGGAGGCTAAATCATCGGGATTTTGAGCCAAAAGCTTGAGAACGGCGGTAATGGTGGTTTTCGGAGAGAAAGAATAAGGTGCAATTGTGGGTTGGAGGAAGATATTTATAGAGGATAGTCGGCTTATGAGGGCGACAGCTGTACACCACGGATATGGAGTGAAGGAAAGGCGCGTCCTCTGTCTTTGACGCGTCCTGTGAGCCAAATTTCGCTTTTTTGGAAAGAAATTCCAATTTTGTTTTTAACTGTAAATGGAATTTGGGGGGTAGTTGTTATACCCAAAATTTGGCATTGAATTGACTCGGGTCAAACGCGGGCTAGTTATAGTCAAACTCCGCATTGCGTTGTGGAAGTGAGGACGCGTCCAAGCCTACAGGACGCGCCTACCTGGGAAGGGATATGTTACGAGGCGAGAAGAGTGAATGATCAAGGGAGGACGCGCCCAGGCTATATGGACGCGTCAATGTTTATGAAATCATGCGTGGCAGATGAAATCTCATGACGATGGACGCTGTAGGACACGCCGGCTTTAACAAGGACGCGTCATAGGAGGTGAAATGTTGTGCATGATGGTTTAGGGGAGACAGTGCGAGTCTAATGAGTGTGAGGACGCGTCCCAACTTCTAGGACGCGTCATGTGTTTGTTCTATGTGTTTTTAATGGTAACTTCAGGAAAAAGCTTGCCTGGAGAGGAGCAATGGAGGTTATTTTACTAATGTATTTGTTGCAGGTACTCTTTGAGGAATTCCCTCCTTGAGACGGTCAAGGAGGGGGATGTCCGTGAAAAGCTTGAAGGCCTTCAGGGGTATGCCTGATGATTGAAGGCCTCCTCCTGTATTCAACGGGTGTCCTCGTTGGGGATGCGGGGTTAATTTTGGTGTGTGCTTTGGGAGCTCTGTTCTTGTATTCAACGGGTGTCCTCGTTGGAGAACTTTGGGGTCATCCTGCACTTTGCACCCAAGAGCTTGGGATCACCTGTCCTGCTATCTGGTGGGTTATCCTCATTCGGGGGACAGGGACGCGTCTGACACTTGGGGTGAACCGTGGCTATACCTGCGTTCGTAAATCAAGGGATATAGCTGTAGCGGAGTGTTATCCTTGCGCAGGGAGATGCACTATCCGTGAAGTCCTATGATTACGGACGAGCCTTGGGCCTTCACGGTTGGGCCTCATAGTTGGACATTCCTAAAGCTAGCGGAAGACGGATATTGGATGGGCTTCTACTGGGCTTAGGAGTAAGAAGTTTAAACTCATTAGACTTCCTGTTCTACGAGAACTACGTCAGGCTTGATCCCTATATAAAGGGTACGTAGGCACATTGAGAGGGTAAGAAGTTGAGAGCTGATAAGAGAGCCACCACTTACTCTGATCAATCTCAGCCTAAAACAACCACAATTAACCACACACCGCACACGTTTCCGGCAAAGAACCACCGTCACAGATCTTAGTTCCGGCGAGAAACCTCAATCTTTGTTATTACCAGATTCCTCCGTCAACATAAAGTACACTTACCTTCTGGATGAAAAATGTAGCTCTGAAAATGAGTTCTGATATTAACCCCAAGAGGGAATGAATCAAACAAATTAAGAACTAGTTTGACTATAAAAAAAAACAAAAAACAAAAGACCTGGTATACTTAACTGAGATGATGTGCGTAATATGTATGTATTGTAAGCGGGCTCAGTTCTAATTAATCAAGAGTTCACGACAGACAATAAGTAACAAGAGTAAAGAGAGTATATGTTTATATTTTATAACAATTCGGTTATTAGGCCGGTTATTCGGTTAACTGCGGTTAATAACCGAATTGCCGAATTTTATAATTTTTTCTGCCGAAATAAGAAGTTTGGTTAATCGAACTGAAATTATTTTGGTTATTCGGTATGATTATCGGTTAGCCGAGCTGAATGCATACCTCTAGTCGCCGATATTCCGCCCATGATACCAACATGCGATTAGATGATGAAGAAGAAGAGTGGATGATATGTAATTTATACGTGAGTATATAATTTACACGTAACAAGTCAAATAAGTTGTCATGTAATTATGCATAATGTTTCCATTTTAAAAGAATTCACACAAAAAAGTTTAACGAAAATGAATATATATAAAAAATAAAAAAGTGATCAAATTTTTTGAAATGTTTAGAGATCACAATATCTTTAATCAATGAATAACATATAGTTCACGGACTTTTAAACAAATTTTCCTAATTTTTAAGTTATAGTGAATAATTAAATTTATTTTGAAATTCTCATTCCCTAGCATATAAATTTTAACTTTTCTATTCTTAATTATTATAAATACAATTTTGTATTAACTTACGGGATAAATGGATATTGTATTTTGAGGTGTTAGTAGCATATAGTGTTAACAACATATAGTGTCAGTTTATTCATTCTGTTAATGGGCTTAATTCTATTATTATTGTATTCTGGGTTTCATACATTACTAGCCTATATCCTGTGTGATGCACGGATTAATTTTAACACTCGAATAATTTTTTAATAATATATTTTAACTTAAAATTATTAATATATTAGTTTAGATTTTTAATAGTTGAAAAAATAAATTGAAGAATATAATAAGTTATAATAATATATGTTTTATGATAGTTTGAGACTTGACTGGAAATAAATAAATATAATATATAATATGTTGTTCACGGAACTCGAACTTTGAACTAGTAGAAATGATTAAAAATAAAGAATATAAAAATTTAAATATAATACGCTGTTGACGGGATTCGAACCCTGAACCTATGAGAGCAGTTTAAATATTAATATAATATTATTTTATTATTACATCCAACGATTCACATCTATCTGTTTTTAGATCTAACGATTGTTATTTATTGTACCAAACAACTGTACCGAATAACCGACCAACTACCAAATAGAAGATGTTTTACTTATAATAGTATAGTATTGATAGATTGTCATTAGTTATTTTTTTGGTAGATCGAATGTCTCGTCTTTTTTTGAACATCCAAGTTATTTGATTTACAAAGTAAAAGTTCTGCTAGTATTCTTAAACAAGATTGAGCTGAAGATATGAAAAGTATTTTTATGTGTGATAAAAGTGACTACAAACGGTCACTATTTGGTATTACGTATATATTTTTATAGTTATATTTCGTATTTACACATGTTCACGTATAAGTCTTCTTCTTTTGAATGACGGATATAGGGGTACGTTTGGTTTGATGTGGTTTACATTAATCTATTTGTTTAGAAGAAATTCATCAAATTATAATATATTTTTTGCAAATTTGAAAAGCCTCGGTATGTGTATTTTGGCACTCCACGTGAATCACCAAGGCGCCAAAAGTTAGTTCACCTTATCTTGTTCTAGCTCGGCATTTCATCAAACACCTGGTGTGCATTGGCTACTACACTCCACAATACATTCACAAACACCTGGTGTGCAATGGCTACTACACTCCACAATACATTCACAAATCTTAGCTTATTCACCGCCTGTCCAAAACCCAGAATTGGGGTTCGTAGACAAGTAAGATGTGAGGTGAGTGTGGCCGAGAAGAATCGTCAGGTGATACTTAAGAATGGCAATGATTCATTGCAAATATGCAGAGTTTTGAATGGTATGTGGCAAACAAGTGGTGGGTGGGGAAGAATTGATAGAGATGATGCTGTGGAGTCTATGCTTAAGTATGCTGATGCTGGGCTTGGCACTTTCGATATGGCTGATCATTGTATGTCATTATTTTAGTAATGTTTGTGCATTGAAATGTTTGAATGTGTTATGATTATGTAGAAGTAGATTAAAGTAAATGTGCTAAGTGTATCGGCTCTTAGATAAGGTAGGATGTATGCTGACCTTAGTGTGCTCGTGCGGCACTAGAACAGCGTGAAACCTGGACATGAAAAAATAAAAATATCTAAGCTTCTACAAGTACCGGCATTAAATGTTGGAAATTGCATTGGAATTTATGATAGTAGTATAGTGTTTCAATTTTTAGTTCCTTTTTGTTAATTGTGATAGCGCTTGAAGTGATTCTCCAAAAAATTTAGGTTTTTTAGGCACGGCTAGCAATTTCTCTGCAATGGCTACTGACCCTCTTCTTGTCCCGGGAAGGGGAGAGTGGCAGAGTGGTCAAAAGCGCAAACCCAGACCAGAATTGCTATCTTTGTGCAAGAGATAGAAGAAGAAAATACCCCTTCTAGTCCAGCTGCTTCACTTGTATTTGTTATTCATCTATCTGTGAGAAACCTTTATTCATTTATCTCTTCCCCTTCGACCACGACGACTGAAACGACATGAAAAATCAAGATAAAGAATATATCCTGCCATTACGGCCTTAGGCATCCAGTAGCACTTATTAAAACAACCTGAAGCAGTCAAGTAATGATCATTGAATTTGGTAAGGGATGAATATGCCCAGTGGTCGATTGGAGTTTGAGATAGATAGAGCGGGAGTACGCGCAGCCACACAACTGCAGGGCTTCCAGGCTCCAGCAGTGATAGCTGAACTAATCAGATGGGCCGCCCTGGAACTTACATTGAAATCGGAAATCAAATTTTGGGGCCCTAACATACATATCTACTCGACATATTTAGCAAATTTATAAACAAAGGAATCCAGAATGTCGGGGCCATATTTATACTGCAATCAGTTATAAGCAATATTTGTAAATACTGATTGCAGTATTCTGCATATTAATCTGATCTCCTTGGTTATATCGCCTTAGCAGCCATATTTAGGTCAAAATAAAGCTAAATTAAACTTTTATTGAAGAAGAGGTAGATCAAATAAAGAAGATGTACTCATATGTATATTACTTATACCATGTGAATTCAAGCTGTAATGCCTAAATTGCAATATTAAAATAAGAACAGTTTAGAAGAATTGCAGAGTGATGCAGACCGAAGAATTAATACATTCATTTGTATTTATGGTATGTTATTAACTGGGCATAGATTTTACTGTAAAAGATTATAAAGTTGTATATTATATTTATAGTTTATTAGGATTGTAGTACTCAATATTATCCCTCTTACGCGCTTATTACATACAAGGATAAAATTTTACTTGGTGATAATTTTAGGGATTTACTCCTATATATACGAAGATGTAACGGCAGGATTTATAAAATTACCGCTTATCCCTCTTATTGCTTTTAGGAGTCATTTTCTCACAGTGAAACCGTCAAAACGGCGCATGGTATCAAATGAACTAACGGCCGGAGTTATGAATTAGTAACTTATAAATTATTATAGATTTATAATCTTCATCTAATATTCTTTTTATTTAAATATATAATCTATAATATCTTTCAAAAAGAGAACCTAATATTCAAAAATAGATTCTCAAAATTATAACTTTTCCAAAAAAAGTATTTATTGATGAATATAACTATATATTATGTGTCTCCATATGTTTTGGCACTCCACATTGACCCAAGAGGTTCCAAAAGTTCACTTTCTTGCTTGGCATTTCACCGAACACCTATTGTGCAATGGCTACTACCATCCACAGTACATTCACAAATCTTAGTGTATTTACCACCTATCCAAAACCTAAAAGTGGGGTTCGTAGACAAGTAAGATGTGAGGTTGGCATGGTCGAGAAGAAACGTCAGGTTATACTTAAGAACGGCAATGATATGTTGCAAATATGCAGAGTTTTGAATGGTATGTGGCAAACAAGTGGTGGGTGGGGAGAAATCGATAGAGATGCTGCTGTTGAATCTATGCTTAAGTACGCTGATGCTGGTCTTGGCACTTTCGATATGTCTAATCACTGTATGTAATTTTTTTCTTGTATTATTTGTTCATTGAAATGGTTGAGATTGTTATGCTTATTCAAAACAAAACATGAAGAAATAATTATTTGGAAGTATTGTAGTAAACCAAACTAAACATACCTAGTGCCACCGCTCTTAGATAGGATAACATGTAAGCAGATCTTACAAATAAAAAATAGCAAAATCTCTACTGATTTTTGAAAACCAGCTGAAGACAAGCTGGAGCTAGAATTAATCACTGATTTTCCGAAACAAATCGGAACTCGTAAGAAGTAATACTTATTAATTTTTCAAAACCCCGACTCAAAATATATGTACAAGTACCTACATTATATGTCGGAAATTGCATTGAGATTCAAAAATAGGACACCTGAGATTCATGCTTGGTTTCCTTTTCTTAATTGTAATAGCATTTGGAGTGTTTGTTCAAAATTTTAGGTTTTTTGGGTGCTGCTAACAATATACGTAGAGAACAAGAATGTCTGGATTATAAATAAATCAGTCTGAAACGGGTGGTGACTGATAAGTAAGCCACATCCTTGTTTTTAGTTCTTCGCCTCGTAATGAAACGTCTTCATTTATCTGTTTAACCAATTCTTTCTACCTGGTCAAGATAAAGTAGGATGATAAGCTGAAAAACTAATTGCAGTCAAGACCATTCTGGTGTCTATTAATTGGAAGTTGTGTTACTCGGACTCTTCATTTTACCTTCGAGTTCCCGTGTCGGACACTCGACACTCGGAATTGGACACTTATTTTAGGCCAAAAGCATTTATATATTTAAAAATGTTGCCAAGTCCGATACTTGGACACGTGTCCATGTCGGACACTTCTAGCCGAGTCCAAGTAACATAGATTGGAAGGACAAAAATGAATGTGACATGTTGAATAAATGCTGTGTAGTTGACGGGATGTGGCATGCTGGTGGTGACTAGGGACGGGGTAGAATTGAATGAAACGATGCAGTTGATGCTATGTTACGTTATGCTAATGCTGGGCTATCTACTTTTAATACGAACATATATGTACGATACTGGGTCGAATACATGTTTGTGTAATTAGTGGGGGTAATGTGGTAGTGGGTTAAAAGTTGACGAGAAATTCCAGATGAGTATGCTGATGCTTGGCCATCAACTTTTGATATGGCAGATATATAGTATAGGATAGTGACAAATGGCAAAAATATGTAAGATAGTGTTGACAGATATTTCCTATTTCAAAAATCCTTTTCTAATAAACAATTATTTAGCAGTAAATTCTAGCACAGTAACATGCTCAGACCTTTGCCGTGTTCCCTTATCGCTCTGAATGATGTAAGATGGCCAATGTATTAACTACTTTGGCAGCTATAATTTCAGGACAGACTACAGACTGTAACAGAATTGTTTTCTTTATATTTTCAGATTAGCCAAGTAGTTTACATTCGGAATTTATTTAACTGTCACTCTCTTTTTTATGTATAACTGGCCTTATAAGAAAACTATTTCATATTGTATTTTTAATTTTTTATTACCGATTCCACAGATGGTCCTGCAGAAGATCTTTATGGAATCTTCATTAATCGAGTTCGTAGGGAACGCCCACCAGAGTTGTTGGAAAATATCAGAGGGTGAGTTACTTTTCCGCATATTTGATGTTGCATTGTATCTCTGGAACATCACAATTCACAAGTTCAGTGTGCAATGTGCATCATAGCTTTGTAATGAAACACAATAAGCTGTAAGCCCTATATAATTTACATTCATAACGAAATGGTAGATAGTGTTGAGGAATATAATCGGAATTTACATTGATATATTTTTTGCTTTTCATTCTGTATCAGTCTTACCAAATGGGTACCACCACCAGTTAAAATGACGAGTAAATTTGTTCGTGATAGCATTGATGTTTCAAGAAAAAGAATGGATGTTGCATCCCTCGACATGCTTCAATTTCATTGGTATTAAGATATTTTTGCTACAGAATATAGTAGAAGATAGAGTGCAACTGCAATTAGCAGAAGCTTTTGCGTGTAAGCTCTTATCATTATTTGTTTCTTGAACCAGGTGGGATTACTCCAATTCTGGTTACCTTGATGCTTTAAAGCATCTTACCGATCTCAAAGAAGAAGGTTAGTTTGTTTGGTTTCCTTCAAGCAAGACCAATACTATATTGAGTTTTGTAATTAGACTGGACACACCTTAAGTATTTGGCTTGCAGGTAAAATAAAGACTGTTGCTTTAACCAACTTCGACACAGAACGGTTACAAATTATCCTAGAAAATGAGATTCCAATAGTTAGCAATCAGGTAACAATTCACAAATATGATTCATGTTAGTTATGTTGTCTCTATCCTTAATTGTTCTGCTAGTAGGTTTTTTAAACTGGTTTTTGGACAATTTTCAGGTGCAACATTCCATTGTTGACATGCGCCCTCAACAAAAGATGGCCGAACTTTGCCAGCTTATGGGAGTCAAACTCATAACGTCTCTCTCTCTCTCTCTCTCTCTCTCTCTCTCTCTCTCTCTCTCTCTCTGTGTGTGTGTGTGTGTATATATACCCCTCTCTCTATCTGTCTGTGTGTCTCTGGATATGTATCTCCCCCTCCAGCTCTTCCTGTGTGAACCTGCAGCCATGTTCACGTGAATCTCTGTATAGACATAAGTGAATTATGCAATTCCCGGTTGCCTATAATTTTTTTCTTAGAGTGTTGTCCTTGAAACTCCAGTAGTAAAAAAGAAATAATGAACCATAAGGGTGCTTAAATTTGTTACTATTAATTTTGGCATATTAGTTGGTCTAGTTTTCTGTTTATATATAACAGGGTATATAATGCAAACAGAGTCCAAACAATCTTTGCTGAAAATGTCCAATAACTATTTTCTTCTAATTCTAAATTATGAGGCTTTTTTTATGCAGGTATGGGACTGTTATGGGCGGCCTATTATCTGAAAAGTTCCTTGATACCAATTTAAATATTCCTTTTGCTGGTCCTCCTTTGAATACACCTTCACTTCAGAAGTACAAACGAGTATGCATTCTTTTTGGTTTTTAATCTAGCATTTTCAATGAGTTGGTCTGTGACTTCATGAAAAAGTAGACGCAAACTAGAGACTTGATCCAGTATTAGGTCTTTGAAGTATTTTTACTGATCATGTTAACTTATGGAGCAATTTTAGAGAGTATGTAGATTTTTTAAAACAAGATACACAAAATTAAAATGTAGGCGCATGCACGCTGTAGTTCGGTTCGATTTTAAGCTAATATCATGGCCAAACAGTATAGTTGTGATTCAGCTCACTCACAAGAAAAATTCGTAAGAAAATTTTTTGAAATGGTTAAATGTGATTTGACTTAATCGTCTACAGTTTTAGTTTTAGTCGGTTTTTTCATTTTATCAATTATTATTTTAACAAACTTAACAATCAAAAATATATGTAAACCAAACCAAAATATCTCACAGAACATGGAGAAGTTGAGATGTATTACCTCTACTTCTAAGAGTATAGAGTTGTTTCTGTAAAGACCTTTATATATTGTTTTAGTTGGGTTAAGTTCTATGGAGACCACTTTTTTTTGGAGACCTTGGAGACCACTTATGTTCTGCAAGTTAAATATTGCAAAAAAACATTGCAAAACATATTATTTTGCGAATCATGCTCTACAAAGATCCTTATTTTATTCAAAATCTTGAATATCATATATGTAATGCATGTAAAACATTACAAAAATATTTTATTCTGCAAAACATGTTAAGTTTGCAGAACATTTGTTCAGCTTGCAGAACATACACATTCTACTTATTAAACTTAAATGATCTTCAATAATTTTAATGAATTAGTGATACTCGTAAAACATACATCACAAAATAATATATTTTATAGTGTTTTGATTGCAGAACATATGTGGTCTCCAAGGTCTCCGATGAAAACGTGGTCTCCATAGAACTTTTCTCTGTTTTAGTTATATATATATATATATATATATATATATGAATATTGTAATAACATGTAAAAATGAGAAAGTGGAGATGATATAAATGAGGATATACTTGCAGATCTCAGACATATCCATATAATAGCGATAAATTTTTATGGCACAGATGGTTGATGCTTGGGGAGGATGGAGTCTTTTTCAAGTTTTGCTTCAGACGCTTAACAAAGTGGCTCTTAAACATGGTGTCTCCATTCCAACTGTCGCCGTAAGATACGTACTAGATCAGGTAATCTCAATTCCTCTGTATTGTTATTTCAGTAATCAACTTTAAAGAGGGAAACTTTTTATTTTCAAATAAATTAGTATAAAATTATTTGACATTCAAAATTGCTCGCAGCAAGCAGTGGCAGGATCAATGGTTGGTGTACGTCTTGGCCTTGCGGAACATGTTAATGACACAAATGCTGTGTTTTCCCTTGTTCTAGATGAAGAAGATGTTAACAGCATTCAGGAAGTTACAAAGAAAGGGAAAGATCTGCTTAGAATAATTGGTGACTGTGGGGATGAATACCGTCGTGCATAAGCCTCCTGAAGTCACTTATTCTTGATCAATATATAGGCATACATAGATATACATATTTTATAATGGAGCATTTTCAAACACCAAGATCAAAAAGATACAGGGGAATTTGATGTTTGAATAACAAGTAAAAGTTCGCTTTAATCCCAGGTTTTCCTACAAGCCAATGATGGTCTATGTTTTGATTCGGGCTTTGAACTGAATTAATGGCCCAAAGGGATGTATAATTTCACTATTAGGGGATATGGGGGACAGAGATGATGTTGTTTTTGCTTGTATGTTTCTTAGGAAGAAAAGAGATGCTCTCTATACTGCTCTTCAATTGTATACACTTACACATTGAGTGCAGATTATTGTTATGTTTAACTTTGCCAAATTTTGATATGGCTAATTAGGCCTTAATCGCCTGGTTTAGTAGACATTGTTTTGAAGTTGAAATATATACAACTTATATTGTTACATATCGTGAGATATTACTTTCCATCTAGCCAGACCGATGGGAGTATCATATCTCGAGATTATTGGCAATAGTGATGCTGTTGTGTAGAGAGTTATTATACTAATTGTATTTATAGAAGTCGCAATTTGCAGACTTGCTTAGATATGTATTCATCTCCTTAACTCTTCATTTGATACCTTTTCTTTTGAACTTGTCTTCATGAGCACAACTGATTGCACAAGTTTTCTTCCACTCACAATTGGTTTGCCTTTCTTCAGTACTGTCCAATTGCTACCCTGCAATGTGATCACCGTGTAGCTCGACTGCTTAAGGATGAGTGCTCCATAACAAGCAGGTACAAGTCCAGGTGTATGACATCTTTGGATAGAAGAGTTCTTCCACCACTACACTGCCTGCACAGCCGACAAATCACAGTTTTCTCATTTTTCTTCATTGACAGCCTGGCAGATATAAATTTTATGCAGCTCAAGAATATGGTCGTTAATGTGGATCATTAGGTACAGTATCTACATTTTGGAATACGAGAAGGGTTCCTACTTCCTAACATGAATACATTATCATAATTTGTATGACGTAGGAGTACTTCTTATTTCGTTTAGCACTCAAAGTAGGAGGGACACGAACACAAGACCACTCGCACAATTTCACCAAAAAATCTTTAATAGAAAATTAAGTTTAAGCAGATTTATGCTGATTGCTGAATGTATATGCTTTGGCCTTTATGTTTGGTTTGGTTTCATTAGTAGGGTGTACCCTTTCAAGTAGTACAACTATATTACCTGCTCAATAGTAACAAAATAACATGTTAAATGACAAATTATCGGTCAAAAATTTTAATACAAGATGTTAAGAGATTTTTATATTGCGGTACAAGGGTATTTACAAAATGTCATAGTATGTTAAATCAACCATATCAATTTGAATGGTACTATGTTATTTTGTAATAAATCTTGATACCACCTTACATTTAGTATTACTCATTTTCAATTTTTAAGTTATGCTTTAATATTATCCCACAAAGCCGCATCAGCAATTACTCATTTTCAATTTTTAACTCATGTTTTAATATCATTTCACAAATTCGCATTAGCAATGACATATTTTTTATAACAAATTTATTACTCATCTTTACATCAACTTTTATTTTACGTTAATGTTTTTTGCTTTTACTTTACAATTTCCTTTTTTCCATGTAAAAACTCATGAACATCGTGAATGAAATTAAAGAAGACCCGCAAGGGTTGGCTGAGTTATGCCTCCTGAATATGAACATGTCGCTTAAATGCAGTTCACGTGGTTTGCAGGCTATTGTTTCACGTGGTTTGCATGCTATTGTTTCACGTGATTTGCAGGTTATTACGTGAGCCCGTAGGGTTTATCCAGTATCCACCCTAAGGGTAGCGGCTACGGGTTATCCACGGTAAAAAAAAAATTAAAGAAGAAGAAGAAGATGTAGAAGAAGTTGTATTTAGCAAAAAAAAAGAAATTAAAGAAGTTGTGCCAACATAATACATCACTTCCTAAGCCGTAATTATTTATTAACTTTTTTTTAGGGAACATTAATTATTTATTAACTTTAAATATAAAAAAATATTATTAACTTTTATGATAGTTATTTAAAAATCAGCAATGATGACATTTACAAAATATATAATAATAAATATATTAAAATACATTTGAATCATATGAAAAAAAATTAAAGAAAAATAATTTTCTAATTTGATCGAACCAATCAGACTCGAAAAAAATTACTTTATCGTTCATTCTGTTTCCGGACTAAAACGAAAAATAAAGCGCCTGTTGGGTGCTTCATTTTCAGCTTATATGGGTCATCAAAGCCTTTTGAATTATATTGGAAATAGGAAAATAGGCCGAGAAGAAAAAGGCAAATGACAATGAAAATGATGAAATGATAGAAGACAAAAAAGAAAAAGGCAATGGCCGACAGAAATAAAGACATAAAGGAAGAAAGCATGTCGGAAGACCACAAGAAAAAAATAATAAAATAATGTACTACTGTATCAACAATGAAGTCTATTGTATCAATAATGAAGAAACTGTATCAATAATGAAGAGATTTTCTATATAAGAAACCTCATTGTAACAAAGAAAGACATCTGCTACTTGCTATAAAAAATCTCTAGTTTCATATATCTCTCTCATGCGTAACTAAACACTTCTTTTTTTCATAATTTCAACCAAGCACAATATCATAAAATCAGAAAGGTTACATTATGAAGTTATATTTAGTATTTATTAGGTTAGAAACTTGGAGAAGTCTGTTGAGTACTCCTAGTGCCGATGTCAATATCCCACAGCTGATGCAAGAAAAGGGAACAAGGAGTCACGGCGAGTTGAGAGCTCCGGTGATCTAAAATTCTGTTATAAGGTAAAAATATTCTAAACTAATAAATTACTATGTATAATTTTGATAAAGTGATTATTTTTGTGATTATGATATTAGAATTGGTTAGAAATTATGGAAAATTTAATTAAAAATGAATTTAATTTTATTTAATATTTTGTGCAATTATAAAATACCATCTATATCCCTTCCCTCCTTAGGGTTAATAGATGATCAGATTCTAATATTATATATAATATGTTTAAGGTACCTATATTATTTCAATAAACAAACTCTCCTCATTATTATTTCAATAAACAAACTCTCCTCAGAAATGGTATCGAGCGATCATATATGATCATTTCACCTCCTTAAATGATGAAAATTGAAAGTAGATCTTCATATACTTTCATCATTTCATTTCTACTCGCAGCATGTTTGATAGGTAACGACCTTCATTTTCAAATATATCATACTAATTTTTAGTTTTTAATTTGTCTTCTAAATTTTTTATTTATACATTAAAATTATTGTACATATTTTATTTTTTTAAACATTTTTTTCAATTACAAGTTATCCCGTCTATTTCACCCAATTCTTTACATTAAAAAAAGGACTACACAGACACTTTAAGGCTCTTATAAAATATAGTTGTCTAATTCTTTTTCATTTTATTTTCTTATTAAAAAAACAATGTTCAATTTTTTATACAAAAAAATAATAAAATTTCAAAAAATGAATTATAAAATTGTACTTTATAATAACCTTAAAATGCGTATTAAAAATTTGAAAAAAACTGAAAAGAAGTGAGTGAGACGGAGGGAGTATTATTTACCAAACATCCCGTCAACTTATTGTTACTCTATATTTATATATCCAAATTATTAAACTAATATTTTTTAAAATAATTATAACTTATAAGTTATGATTTACCAAACATATTATTAACTTAAAAATAACTTATACGTAAAATTATCCAAACACTTAAATAACTTATAAATTACAATATTCATATCAGACACTTTTCAACTTTAAATTATAAGTTATATTTTTTAAGAAACTCCAAAGGCCCAAATCTAAGTCGTGCTCATTCAAGTCATTTTAGTTATGTCTTGGTATAAGTTTCATTTATCCATGGAAAAAATTATTATGTTGAATAGTATATTATTTTCTCCTATCCCTCAAAGTTAATTTGTATTAATATTATTGTGTTGAATAATAAAGTAATATATAATTTTCTCCTATCCCTCAAAGTTAATTTGTATTGAACAGGAGGTTATAGAACTACAATTTATACTAGCTAGACAATGAGATATTACACAAGCGACATTTAGCAATTTATATTTTCTTAATCACCAGGTAAAATAGGACAACATCCAAATAAATCACATATATTACAAGAATAAGTAAATTTCAGGGGCATACATATTTTGTTATTAACTACCACTTTGTTATGAATGAGTTTTCTTACTTGAGTAAAACTTCTTTCAAAAGTATTATATATATGATCAAATAAATACCAACTTTATTCTAAAAACTAGAAACCAATGACAATCACTAATTTTATAAATTGAATTAAATTTACATCACACAAATTTTATCTACTCATTCTCTCTCCTCCCTCCAATTTCACGTGACTCCTCTGTGTCTGTACCTTGCGTAAATAATTTTATTCCTATTTTTTAATTTAATTTTTTCATTAATCGATAAATTTTTTAAAAAATCTTACTTCACTATATTTTTCTCCATCTCCCAACGATCAATTTGCACACCATATTTGCTATATTCCGACGATAATCGATATTTATACATAACATAATCACTAAACCGGAATTACTATAATTTTAGAACTTTTTTAATTTTAGTGATTCTCGTAAGCATAATTAGTGACTCAAGATCTAGAAATTACTATCTAAAATTTAAATTGGAACTTAATTTAGTAGTTGTTAAGTTTTTATGGTTCACCAGTTCCTTAAATAGGTATTAAAACTATTTAGTTCTTTCTAATAATAAGAAATTAGTTGATAAATATTTCATTTATTTAGGGTGTAGGGTTTAAGGTCTTTAAGCCCTAAACCCTAGACTAAATTACCCTAGAGGCTAAACCCTAATTTAGCCCTAAACCCTATAAATCAGACCATGTAAATAATGATTTTTATGTACAATATAGTGATTGTTATGTGTAATTTGGTAATTACTGTATACAGTTTAGTGATTGTCATCATACGATTTAGTGATCGAAGAGTATATCAGTACGAATACCATACTCACAGCAACGCTTTGTCTCCCCCTTTTTGATTTCTTTGTCTGCTCTCAGACCTTTTCCTGTATTATTTTTTCATTTATTTATTTGGGTTTATTAAAACCATAACCCACATAAGTGGATAAGACCCAACAAAATTTAATATCTCTCTCTGTTCCTTTTATATTATTAGTTAAATTAGCTAAATTTTAGTGATTCTTGTAAGTATACTTAGTGATTTATCGTCGGAATATAGCACATATGATATTTATATTGATCGTTAAACACAATCATTATAACACCACCACATATCTCACCTTCATCACCATGACTGTAACAGCCATAATATCAAACAAAAATCACTAACTTTAACTATTAATATAGTGATTATCATGTGTAGAGAGGTGAGAAGAAGAAAAATTTCATAAAAAAGAGAAAAAGTTTAGAAAATATGGATGAAGGAGTATATGGGGTAAATGGAGAGGTAAGAACATGGATGACGGTGGTAACGGGGGGCTGATGATGGTGGTAGAGGTGATTACTGTGATAGGGTGGGGTAATGAGGTAAGTTGAACTGTGGGGTTTTGGGCAAAGAGTCGGGGTTGTTTACAGTGAATCGAGAATGAGGTGGGTGGATAGTACTAAAGTGAGGTGGGTTGTGCCTTAGTTTCTATTTTTTATTTTAAGGCAGTTTTTTATTTGAACAACCCCTTATATATTGTTATATAATAGACGAAATATTAAAATTTTGGTTGGTCAAATAATTGATGTTGAAGTCAACTTTCTAAACCAATTTAAATTCTAATTTATCTTGAACTCTGTATCATTATATTTGATATTAAAGTCATTGGTTGGTCGGTTCGTCGGTCATTCTAATTCTAATTGATATTGAACTCAACTTTTTATACCAATTTAAATTATAATTTATACTGAACTTTTTATTATCATATTTGATATTAAAATCAATTTTTGTACAAATTTAAATTATAATTCATTTGATGCCCATATTATTCAAATTGATATCGAAGTCAACTTATTCTACTAATTTATTTATTTTAATTAATTTCTATAACAATCTTTACTATAACAAATAATTTAATTATTATTAGATATCAATATCTATACTATCAAAGTTAATTTATCAAAATATAATTTAATTACTTAAAACAAAATCATATATACTATTTTTCCGGATTAAAACAAAATTATCATATTGAACTGAGTTTAAAATTTAAAATTAAATTAAAAATAATTAATTGAATTTTGTCGGTGTAATTAGTCTTGGGTAAAAATACAATAATGTATACTATTGGTTCTGATAAAATGAAGTTATTATCAAATTAAGCATAATTCATATATTATTGATCCAAACTAAAACTTAACTTTTAAGTAAAATATAGTTATTTTTTGTAAAAACACGTAGAAATATCACTAAAACCATATCGTTCAATAAGTATTATTGTCTTTTTTAAATATCTCTTATTAAAAAAATCATGAACATATACGGGTAATATATTTATCATGAAATCATATCATTTAAAAAAATTTAATGAGCAAATTTAAGATTTCAATTTAAATAATTTTTTTTAGAAGTTATATAATATTAAAAGAAATCTATGCATCGCACGATTTAAACTTAGTATTATAGTAATATACAAAAAAAACATGAAATACTAAGAAACTTATGTTTTTTGTCAAAAAAAAAGAAACTAATGTTCGAAGAAAAATATTGAAATTAATAATTTTATACGTGAATTACTTCCAATCATCAAAACTAAATATTACAAAGAATATTATCAGGCCCAAGATGCATAACAAACCCATCAAATATTATTTGGGCTACAAATTCATTGTAGGCCCAATCCACAAAACCCTAAATATACATACACATCAGTGTGTGTATATAATCAAATTTCATTTGTGAGAAAACCCTAGTAGCAGCTTCCATCTCTGATCAAGTTTAAGCATCATTTTTGCAGACCCAGTAAGCAAAAACCATTTCTCCATATAAAACATGTATGTATATTGTATGTATATGTGTATTGAATATATGTGAATTTAATTGCAGATATAAAAGATGAAGGTTGTTGCTGCATACTTGTTAGCTGTACTGGGTGGTGCCACTTGCCCAACTAATGATGATATCAAGAACATTCTTGGTTCAGGTACCCTTTTTTTAGCTTCATTTCTTGTGTTTGAAATATATTTTTTTTGTTTTTTTTATTATAATGTTATTGTTGAAGTTTAGTACTTTTTGTTTTTTTTGGAATCATGGGGTTTGTTGTTTTTTGTGGTGTGAATGTGTATTTATTGATGGATTTATTATATGTGATTGTGTGTTTGTGTTTTTTGTTGTAGTTTTTATGTGGGCTAGTGAGATTCTGTTGTTTGTGTTCATTTTGTTTTAGGATTCTCGAGGTTTTTAATGTGTTTATATGCTGTTTTTGAAATAGAAAAGTTGTTGATTTCTTTGTGTTTCTGAATGGTTGTCTCGAGCAAGCTACCTAGTTTTCTAGAAAATTAAAATGAGGTATAAACTATATATTTGTTGAAAATTTGTTGGCCCCCTTTGGTTGATCTCTATCACTTCGGTGTTATTGTTAGAAATTAAATGACCATTTTAATTAAAATTAGTAATTTATTATTATTGATTCTTATTGTTGGTAGCTAATTATCTAGTTAATGCAAAGATATGTGAAATTTGAAGGGCACTTGTTGTCTTTGCCCTTGACTGGCTTGAGTAAATGGGTATTGAGTGGTAACCTTCCGGAATTCTGTGCTTCCTAAAATGCATTTTGTATTCTTATAGAGATGGCCATTTACCCTCTGATGATTAGTTGGCATGTCAAATTACAATACTCCCTGTTAGTGAAACTGTATGAAACTGTTAGTGAAACTGTTGGTTTTGACATGTTTATATTTGTTCGGAATGTGTTTTAATCTCATTGTTTCTACCGCATAAAGAAAATGTAACCATAAATGGGTATTCTTATGCTTATAGCATGAATCTTTATCATAATTGGTAATCTGTGTTGCCAATGACAAGACTCGTGTTATTAAAGTTCTTTAATTCCAGTCATTTGCTACTTCAACTTATTTTGAACCTTCATTTGGTATATATGGATAAATGAAGCTGATAGTATATTTTTATCAGAAAGTGTTCTTATGCTGAAAAATCTATTAATTAAAATATGTAAACTTCTATGAATTGCAGTTGGAGCAGATGCAGATGATGATAAGATTGAGTTGTTACTTTCCGAGGTGAAGGGAAAGGATATCACTGAATTGATTGCATCTGGCAGGGAGAAGTTGGCTTCAGTCCCTTCAGGTGGTGGTGGTGTTGCTGTAGCTGCAGCTGCCCCTGGTGCCGGCGGCGCTGCTGCTCCTGCTGCTGAGGCAAAGAAAGAAGAGAAAGTAGAAGAGAAAGAAGAATCAGATGATGTAAGTCCTTTTAATTTTTTTCGCTTTTTTTTCCAACACATAATCTATTATTTTTTATAAAAATATATTTCTCGCCAATTGACTATTTCCAAATAAACCGTTAAATGATTGCTTGCTATGCACTTTAGCTTTTGAACTATATTTTAGAACAGGGCACATTATATCTCAATTAACACATTCCTTTTTCATTTTATTGCAGGACATGGGCTTCAGTCTCTTCGATTAAGTTGGATAAATTTTTATTCATTTTGGATTTGTGTTGTTTAGTAGTGGTTTCAGTTTCTAGACTTCAGATGATAAATACTGACTTCGGTCTTTTGAACTGATCTGTTGAATGTTAAAATCGTTTTAAATGAACTTGCTCAATTGTTTCTGCAGTCTCTAGAATTATATGTTTATTGGAGCCGTTGTCTTTAATTGCCTCATACTACCTCTTTGGTCTCGTCTCCCTTGCAACTTGAGTTTATTGTGATTAAGCTGTTGTGCAGCGGCTTTCTAAAATATAGAATGCAGATCATTGTTGCGTTACTTTTTCATATTGCATGATGGTTTTGTACTTAGGTTTGATCGTATAATTTTTATGGTCCTTTATGATATATTTTTCTTAATACTTTCTGGATATATTTGTTTCCAATAACACAATGATATAGGGAAATAGTGACTTGAACTGGTGACCTCGGGCTTTGGGGTAAAGATCGGAAGCGGGGGTGTGGGTGAAATATTGACTATCATAATCTGAACCATGCATCAGTGTATTGTAGATATCATAGTACTCTCTTTTTGTCTTATTAAATTCTATACATTACTTTTTGACATACATTGTCGTTTAAAGCATAGTTCCATAATATTTTTTTCAAATTTTTTTTCTGAATACAAGTTTTATGTTTAAATTTTTATTAAAAAAAAAATATTATGAAACTGTAGTTTATAAAATTTTTGAAATAAGTACAAATAGTGAATGTATAGAATCGGGTCGGAGGAGGTAGTATCTAACTAATGGTTCTTTGACCGTCTTGTCAGAATGTTTGCTGCATCTGATAATCATTAAGAGAATTCGGTTAAACAGTTATAAATCATTCAACACTAGGAGACCAAGGTTAGATGTGCTAAGATAACTGGGTGTGAACAAGACATTGGAAGTCTAAACCCTTATCAGCTCAATTACAGCTAATTTTCAATCTCATTGTGTATCTTGACATTAGGGCAGAGTATAGGGTGAAAAGTTCATGTCTTGTATGCCAGCCATGTTCCGAATATGAAGTTTTGATATAACCTAATATTAAGATACCTTGAAAGGATTGTTGAATTGCTTGAATCATTCTGATTATCATACATCAGTACCCTGCTAAGACCTTGAGATGAGGAGGTTAGTTTGGTTTTACTTTGGCATGGGGAATTGATTTTGGTTATCGCATCCTAAATAAATAGATGCCAACATATCTTTAGCGAAATCTTTGGTATCCTCTATCCATGAGCGAGGGCCAGACTTGCGAGTTGTGATAAATTTTGCAAAACTGATTTCGGTTTTTATAGAACTTAACAAGTCATAAACCCAAGTACGATGCATACTTGGCAGACAATCACCTTGTAAGATATAGACGGACTGTGATTTTAATTTCTCATCAAACATTTCTCAGAAAACAATAGCTAAACTGAGTAATATAAAATTTCAATTAATCCATCAAATTTGAACTCCTATTTTT
The DNA here is from genome assembly GCF_009905375.1 of Apium graveolens. NCBI lineage: Eukaryota > Viridiplantae > Streptophyta > Magnoliopsida > Apiales > Apiaceae > Apium > Apium graveolens. Next base: position 170,546,660 of record NC_133657.1, read on the forward strand.
GGTCGTGCAAGTTATTTAGAATATGCAACACAGAAAAATATTGCACACGTTTTCTATTTATACAAGAGGCCACACAATGCAGAACCTGTGTGTGCATGAAAACAATAGCTAAACTGACTAATATAAAATAAAAGTTTCCATATTGTCTCAAGAAACTAAAAGGGAAGAGAAAATGAAAAGACACCTTTTTCTGTATCAAGTTTAGAGGTTAATCCTAAAAGTCTGTAAATGGAATAAAAATAGAGTACGGCTAGGTTTACATAATTTTGTACAAAATATTTGTACAAAATGACATGACATTTGATGTGGGGTGTTTTATTGTTTTTGTTGATGTAAATGCAGGGGGTCATTCCAATTAAAACACACCACATGACATTATGTACAAAATTTTATACACCATTCTGTGCACCAAACATTTTCCATCAAAATAACCTCAGTAATGTACTGTCCCTACTGCATTTAAGACTGTCTAGGCGCGGAAAATCAAAACAGAAGAAACCACTTAAATTTGTTACAAATACAGATTGTAAACTTAATGTTCGAGAAAAGCTCGAAAAAATAAGAGCAGAGTTGCTTCTAATTTCCTTTGATGAACTGAAGAGTACATAGCCTCAAAGTAGCAAATGCAAGGAAATGTAGATTGACTGCAAACTACACAGATGTGGAATCGACAACCTCTTTTAAGCCATTATCTATATCTGTTCATGTGCATACAGCAGTGAGTACTTCACAAAGGAACGTCATCTTGAGCAAGCAACGCCTAGAACAACAAACATAATCACTACAAAAATAATTAAAAAAATAAGTGCATTAATAAAGGTGTCTTATAGTGATGTAATAGCATATATACACACTGTTATCAATAAAAACGGTTTATATTTCCGGCTTAAACCTACCAAAATTTGGAACTTTCAAGTTCTGTTATATAGTAATTGACACAGTTTAACACCATAATAGAATGATTAGAAGTTTATTTCTGGTCAAGGTGTACCTGTTAAGTTATCAAAGGTAGGTTGAACAGATCAAAGGATGGCCCTACTACTTGGGAACAGTCACATTTAGGATTTTTATGTCATCATATGGTTTGTCTTGCTTGTCTACCTTCGCTCTTTCTATATCCTGTACAAACATAGATTAATGAAAGGTTAAACATATGACTACGATTTACTGGCATATAAACAATACATTAATCCCATCTACCAACATGGCTGCAGAGTACAAACATAATTATATATCATTTGCTACATTTCTGCTGTTTAACACTTTTAACAGTCTGAAAAATCTCATCAGTATTTCACCTAGCATCAAATAGTGGATATAGCTTCTAAATGCAGTAAAAATACATAGAAGTCCAACATTAGCAGCCATGAACTTCACATTCAATGTTTTCACATTTGAGTCTGTAAATTTAGAAGCTGAACAATACTGTATACCATAGCAGTGACAGATATTTCTAGAATGAAAAGACAGGAAAAGAGGAATTAATTAACGGTCAGACAATGTTTGATACTGTAAAGGTCCGTCCGTACCTGTACCACATCCATTCCCTTCACAACTCTACCAAAAACAGTGTGCTTATTGTCCAGCCATGGAGTGGCGACAGTGGTGATAAAAAATTGTGAGCCGTTAGTGTTTGGTCCTGCATTTGCCATCGAGACTGTGAAAGGCCTATCATGCCGTAAACTGCAAACAGTACAATATAAACAATTAATATGATTAACAATATAATAATAATTCTGCACACAACATTTAATACAAATAACAATATTGTTGGAAGAGTTGAAACAACTCATAAAATTAATATATTAGAATAAAAATCACAGAATAACAACAAATTAAAAAAAAACTGTGCATAGCACGGAATATAAGCTTTATTATAAACCAAAGTACTTTAATATTGCAGATTCGCAACAAGGCTTCTGGTATAATCTGTATAACCATACAAAGCTATCATATGATATGTTTGTTAAAACCTACGTGTACAAGCTATATCATGTGACATGATTGTTTAAAACTCTGTCTACATTTCTTCCTTGAAGTAATAAATTTGTTTCCATGGGAACTGGATATCAAAAATTCATAAGTATGTTTATAAGACAATATCGGTAAATTAAATGGAGATCACTGCCATCTACACAGCCAATGGGGCCTCGTGCTGGTCATCTAAGGTTGAGTATACTTATTCTCTTTGATGTGTGGATGATATTAATATACAAGTGCTACAAAAAGTACTTCTAAGTTCTAACCATGATAACAGATAAAGCCTAACAATCACATCTCAACCACATTTTACAATTATATTAGATACAGATACTGGGAACAGATGCATTGGAAATGTGCATTTGCATATTCCAATTACTCCCTGGTGTTTAATTAGTTAACTACAAAATTCTAGTCTGCTGAAGATTAAGTATATACTCATGTTCCATCTTACCCACCAACCCTTTCCCTTCTTTCTGTCTTCTTTTAAACCTCAGTTCCAGTATGATCTTGAATATGTTTATCAATATGTTAATGATATAAAGATTAAAGTTATAAGTTATTACAGTAGCATTCCCATGCAGCATTCTGATAATCATAACATAATAGATGCTCACAATAATATAATGATTATCACCTTTTGTGGAACTCATCCTCGAACTCCCTTCCCCATATAGATTGCCCACCAGTACCATCTCCCAAAGGATCTCCAGTCTGTATCATAAAACCTCTGATGACCCGATGAAAAATCAAACTATCATAATATCCATTCCGGCAGTGGGTTGTAAAGTTCTCCACAGTTTTAGGACATTCTTCTGGATACAATTTCATGTGAACGTCACCCAATGTAGTGTGCACAATCTGGCACATTATCAATAAGAATAGAGACCATTAAAACAGTGAAAAACTCAGAGAGCACGAAAATGAAAAAGGATAACTCGAAGATAGGGCAGTAATAACATTCTTCTATATAACTTAGTTTTAAACATCTGGAAGTGAAATATAATGTCACTATTCATACCCTAAAAGCAGTTGTTTTAAATGAAAATGACAAGTTGAGATAACTTGTTATATTTTTTTATCGAATTAAAACCAACTTTGGGAAGTAACGGAAAAATGCTCAGGTCTAGTATTTCCGTTTTTTCTGACCACTGCATATTATTTTTATAACTCTTCAATTACAAAATTTGCAACTTTCACCACCATTTTTACCATTAAAGAAACTAGAAAGAAATGGTCTACAGTAGAAAAGAAATTAAAATTGAGAAGGTAAAGTTAACTGTAAAACAAAAAAGATTCTCCTAAAGAGATTCACGTGATCGTGGGCCATCAGCCATGTGTCTTAATGATGTTTCACAAAAACAGCTAAATGAAGAAACCTACCACATTGTCTGGAAGTGATGTCGTGGAAGATTTTCCAATATCGGACACAGCAAGAAGTTCATCAGCAGGAGGTTTTTCATTGAAAACATCTCTGCCTTTTGTTGCATCTTCAGGCTCTTCCGGTTCTCTCTGGCTAATAACACCATGAAGAATGTAAGTAATGCCACAAAAGAAATAGAATATCAAGCTCAACATGAATATCATGTATCTAAATCCAAAATAACATTTTTTTTGTTAATTCATTGTGCTAATATATACAGAGTAGTTTTTACTGACCACTAATCACAAAGGACTTAGGTCATATCAAGAGTGCGATGAGCATTTCTTATCACACAACTCAAAGGGGACATGTTTGTTTAGCATAATTAATTGGAGGATTTCAATTGATCCTTTTCAGAAAATCATAAGCTGCATGAGAATGTAGTATGCGCATAAGAAAGAGATAGGACTGCTGAAAAATCTGTGACACAGGCTAAAATATAAGGCGTATTAGAAGATGTTCAAGCATCTAGACACAAAGGAGGAGCAGAATACTATTTTCCAAATTAAAAAATCTAGAAAGGGGCCAGAGAGGCTTGGGCTGTTCATGAAGAGAGTAAACAACTAAATATGAGGCATGCATCTTACCCACCCGAGACCTTTTCTACAGGCGGGGGTACATTTAGTTTGGATTATGCATTAATATTAGTTCGGATATTAACATGATGAAGTCATCGGTGGTATTTCTTACTACATTTATGCTAACACAATTAAAAGAACTATATTTTATTAAAATGAGAACTTATAATTTAAAATTACCTCCAGATATATACCTTAATCGGTGCATCTACGAAAAATAATAAGACTTAAAATTCTACTAAATGTGCTTCAACACTTGTACTACCTGAACAAATAAATGCGGTGTTTCTTGAAAGCACAACATAATAGCGTAGGATCTATGAGAGGTTCTTTGCTTTCATTTGCATTCACAGCAGCAGCAGGAATTTTTCGTACTCTTTTGCTGCTCCGATCACCTTGATACAAGGCAATCCTCAAGAATCTATCATTGTTCTCCACCTTCCCTAGAATTCGGGAGACTTTATTTGTATGTAAATTTACAACCTAAAAACACAAGTACAATATAAGTACATTAGATACATAAAAAGAGAAAAGTACCTCAGAGGATTATATTGCATATCAACATATTTATGCAAGTATGCAATTTCAGGGCATCACATGTCTTACTTTAATGCCAAGGAGGGTCGCGTAAAGAAGGAAGTTAGAACTTTCATCAAATAGCGCATTTGGCTGTGGGGCACTTTCTGTTTTCTCAAATTCCTTCTCAACAGCCATCCTTCGTCCAAAATCAATAGCTTCAAGCCGGTATAAAGGGGCATCGCTTCTCTGTAGATCTTGTGCTACCTAATAAAAACAAAGGCTTTATCTTAAAGACATTTTTATGGAACAAAACATTGTAAATTAACATGATTAAAGATTTATAGCATACCTCTAAGGACTCATCATAAACCCGTCTTAGTTTGCCTGTTCTGAACCAAAATACACGTATTCTGCGATCCGGTGATGTGATGCAAAATTGCTTACCGTCGGGACTTACCTGAAAACCATACAAGAATGTACCCTTCATACTGAATAAGAGAACTACACCTCACATGCAGAGATTTTCAAACAAGATCACAGGTACATGTTTGTGTGTTTTGTAAATGCTCAAGTTCATAACAAGACAATATAGTATTAGTACAAATAACATAGTAAAATCATAAGAGTAGTTTACCTCAATTGAAGAAACAGTTGTTTTACATTTCAAAATTTCAAAGAGGTCAGTGTCACTTTTGTATTCGAACTTCACCCTGTATACAACCAACAAAATATAGACTATATTTAGGATGCCATAAAATAGACAAGAAGCTCTGTCAGTAAGATAATTTGATACAAATTGATAATATTATGTTGGGATACTACAAACTCAGATCTGTGTACTGCACAGAATACTATATATAAGGGAACAACCTAGAAATTGACAGAATCACAGAATTAGCAAATATATATCGAAATATATCTTATCTACTACACTTAAATCTTCTTTATTTATGGTTGGACTATGCTAATGTGCAACAAGATATACACGCCAACAAGGTAAATATGTTACACGTACTCATCTTCTGGGAACTTAAGTGTGGAAGGGTTCCAGTACTCAATAATACCCTTATCATCTGCTGAAATCATAGAATCAAGTACTTGGTTGTACTTCATAACCTTTACTGGGCCCAAGTGTATCTGTGAGCGACAAAATAACTCATAAGAGCAAGAATGGAAGGTTACACATTAACACTCAGGTAAAACTTATCAAAATGACATACATCTTTTGAGATAATGGCTTCACTTGAACCATCCCGAGCATCATAAATATGCACTGATGGGGAATTACGATCGCTAACTGCAAGTTTAGCTTTGACATCCCCTTGTTTGTAAACCCATTCAACAGTACCAGGTATGTATGGAAGTCGCAGCATAACCATCATGTCATAGTTGACCACATCGTAAATTTTTACAGAATGGTCATTTGAAATTGTGCAGCAAAGTAAACCGTCAACACTGACCTACATAGTTAAACCAAGTCAAAATGATGATCATAATCATGACAGGATTCATAACATATTTGAAAACATAAAATCCTATCAAATTAGTAAAAGAAACATAGTGCGCTATAAATCAAGTGAAGCGAGCCATTTTCAAGACAATTGTTCCCACTTTCCAGTCAAAACCACAAACTGTTCAGATGCCTTCATTAAGCATTACAGAAGGAACAAGGGGGTGAAGAAAGGTGTAAAGCCTGGCGCAAAAAATAATAAAATACGAGTAACTTATGTCACAAGCTCCTCCCAAATATGAACCTGGCACTATAATTATGCACCTACAGTGAGAGGCATGGATCAGTCACAAGCTTAATGAGGTATTTAGCTAACGCACGACATGTACTAGTCCCTTGTTGGGGACTAAGCACTCAACTGAGTCCCATGACTTGGCTTTTACACCCGGAATTTTATTTGGCTACGGTTACGTCCCTATTGTCAACATAATGTAGCAGGAGAGCTGGATTTTCCTTGCTACACAAGTTCTAGGGTCCTTTTAAAGTAATCAAGCATGTGATGGAGTTTCCTGTGCTCTAAACCCTAATTTGTAATTCAGAATGTTTCAGATTTTCCTGCTTAAAGTGTTCACAGTTCCATGAAAAGTTTCTGTTTCACCTCCTATTCTACCTTGTCATAAGCTAAAGTGGTACCACAATCATGTTCAGATCTTCGTTCCACACTTATTAAGGCTACACAGATTTCATAGTGCAATGGATGGGCCGCCTGAAGCCACTTTAAAGCCGCAAATCCATTTTAGAAATTATAACCAAAATTTAACCTTATGATCAAGCTTGTAATTCCAGGGGAACTCATATAAAGGCTTAAGAATGCTTTTGTTGGTCAGAAGTAAAGCAGGAAAGGGAGATGATGATTACAATAACTATATTTGCTTTCTTAGTTATATCAAAATTAAACAAGAGTACGAAAGTTAGAAGTCCTCTTAAAATATGGAAGACCTAAAATAAGTAATATGCAAAAACTCTTTTACAAGAACCTTATCATGGGACCATAATATGCAAACATATAAAACGAGTGCTCATATCCAATAATAAGTGCAGAGACATAACATCTGACTACTCTATTCACTCAGAAAATGGCGTCTCTTAAACTTGCAAGGGAAATGAGTAATGACAAATGAGATTATGAGCAAGGATTGTCAATGGAAAAAGGAAAAGGGAGATTAATCACAATTTTTATCCATCCGCAAGAAAATAGAATTCAAATCTAATTCCCTAATTATTAATGACTGCTACAAGATTACCCTGTGGCATATCAATTTGTTTTTTAAGCATGAAACTTCTTATAGTCCAAGCACACAATCGGCGAAGAAGTATTATTTAAATCTCACATGTCTAGAATGTGGAACAACCAACAGAAAGAATTAACAGAACAGCAAAAACAAAGATTAAGGACAGGAAACTCACGGCCAAGCCTTCTATAGGGCCCAGGTGGGATCTGAAATGCTTTGCAAACTCAATACCCATTCCTTTTTTCTTCCAAAATTTTAAGTGTCCTAGAAGAAATAAAGCAAAATTAACAAAACTAAGGATGGCCACAAAGATAACATATCATCCAGTAATCATGTAATACAGCATACTTCACTTTTATTAAATCAATTGTTAATGCTGTTACATGCATCGCTAGAAGATAGTTACATTCATAATCCTGTTCAGAAAAATTTCCAATACAGGAACAAGCTATAACTTTCACTTGTTAGATGTCAATTCTGACCAACAAATTTGGTCTTAATGAAATGTTTGGCTTTCAAAAGGATTCAAATTCAGATTTTGTTCAATTCCATGACATTCAAGAATTCAAGTTTGAGAATATGAAATAATAACTCAATTCATGTCATTTGAAATGAATGTCACGTCTCCGAACACAATCTAAAAGTAATAAGGCTATAAGTAATAACACATATGGCAAGCACCACCAACATGAATGTCTCCTTGTTCCTCGAGCAATCAGAAGTAACAAAACATAACGCACATTAGATTAAATTGAAAATTTTTCTGTAGATGCATCAGTAAAAGATTATGATATCCAAAACTCTGTCAACATCTCTTTTTTGGGAGAGAAAAATAAACTTCATTTCAAACTGCCACCGCGAAGTCAATTCGAGGGAAGGAAGTTCTGTAAGTTAAATTTGTCCAGAAAACAAAACACAACATTAACTCTTGAAAATATAAAATATATATCACTATATACACTAGTCATATATACGCACGATTGTTTGCTGCACAATTGCATATACAGTACGTATCTACAACTTATGTCCACAAGCATATATGCTAATGTAGACTTACCATCAAGACTACCGGTAATGAAAAAATCTGCTGCAGATACTGCAACATGTGTGACCACATCCCGATGCATGTAACTTTTCTCATACCTGTAAAATGACAAACACGGTTAGGAATCCCTGCAAGTCACAATATTTGCTAAGCTCAAAGTAGACTTCTTGTAAAATGACAACACACGCCTTTATAACCAGGCCATGCAAAAAGAGGACATGTTTACCCGTCCAATATTAGGTGCTATGCACCTTCTTTCCAGCATATATTATGTCATTATCTTTCTTACCAATTATCACTAACTAATCTTTTTTATGACTCGTTTAAAAGAATTTTATTACTATAAACTTAATTATTTAAATTTATTATATTTCAATAGTTTTTAGCCCTATCTGAATTAGTCCCTTTACAAACACAAAAACAACCCGATTTTCAAATTGTCACCCCTACATTATATAATCTAACTATGTCAAGAATTTGAGATCCAACATGTTTGAATTACACTGTCACTGAAACTGCAATACGAAAGCAGCTTAAGCGCAAAGCAAGGCCAGGCACATGCTTCGGGTTTCAATTTAAAAATTCCTAGCGCACGCTTTAAAATCGAATTGTTTAGACTTGAGGAAGCGACGTGAGTCATCGGTATACCTATAATCAACCTTATTAAACTTAAAGTTGAAATTTAAGTGTATTGGAGCTATCTCACCCGTTCCAGTACCCAATGCAAGACCCAGTTGGAGGCACTCAGTATAATTGATGTTGATCCTCAGTATTTCATAAGCCGCCTCTAGGTTTATTTGTCGATTATCGGTCAGATATAACAAACCAGGATGTTCGCAATCGACAGATGTGACATCGTAGTAATTTTTTGACTATAATGTCATATATTTTGATTGTGAACGTCCCGGTTTGTTGGATGAACCTGATCAAATTTCGACAAAAAACACCCAGAGGCGGCTTCTGAAATACTGAGAAGCAACATCAATAATACTGAGCGCCTCCAGCTGGGTCTTGCAACTGGTGACAGCTCCAATTTCAACTTTGAGTTCAACTGGTGATATGCCACATTTCTCGTGTCATCGCAATCAAAAAAAAAGAAAGCACGCTTTATGGTAGTATAACTAAACATGTTAATATGATTTAATTAAATTAATATAGTAAAACACTTATCAGAGAAAAAATTGAAGAGGAGGTAAACTAGGCATTCTTAGAACACACAGATACTCTACAAGGAAGTTCATTTCGTCCGGATAAAAGTAATCAGGAAAGCAACTATTCTACTCATACTAAAGATTTTAGCTAGTACCCAAGCTTAAGAGATGATAAAAAATTGGTGTAAAACTATTGTTGCCGATTTTAACAAAGTATAACTGAACAATTGACTATAAAGAGTATAAACATTAGTTCTCGGTAGCATGAAAATAAAACCCTTGATACTCTATTCATTTAAGCTCAACTCCTAGAATTGTTTGGGTAAGTAAAACATAACTAAATAACCAGAAAACAAATTCACTTGTACTACAAAGTTAATGGATAGTAATAAGCATGTGAAAGTGACTTGGGTAGGCTTGAAATGACGGGTGTAACAAGTACGTCAAGGTAACTTGGTGAGAACTGAGATAGTAGTTGTCACAACTGTGGTTATTATATTCTTTTGGCGGGAGGCTAATACGTAGTCGTTTTGATCAAGTTAAAATAGAGTATTGATACGATGTCGTTTCTCAAGGAATAATTGTCAGTTATAAGCAATTGTGTGCGACAAATCCTTAGTCATTAGAATGCCATCTGTCTTGACTTTAGTGGAGCATGGCTGCTATATATGTATGACAACTATCATCTTTGGGATTATGAAAAATGAATATTGTCTTTTAGCTTTTCCCTTTATTCTAGCTTTATTCTGCATTTTCTTAGCTATAGCATAAAAGTTACAAACCCTAGTATTGGGTTTGTGACAACTTGGTATCAGAGCACATCTTGGGCTCATGGCGGACAAGGGGATCGTACGGAAACATGAGAAATCCATCACCGCCATGGAGGGGAGGATTGAACAAATCAATGGTGTGGTGGGGCAGATTCAAACTACGATGGGAGAACAACAGTTGCAGACTAACACCAAGATTGAGGCGCTTGTTAATCAAGTTGGGCTATTAACTAAAGCAGCTGAAGATCCGAAGATTGGGGTGGGAGAGTTCATGAAGTTCGTTAACAAGGAACCCGTTACAGATAATAACAGAGAGAATTCAGATCTAACGCAAGGTAAGGGCCAACAAACCCCAACTCATTTTGGTACACAACTTATTGCACACACGGAAGGGCAGGGAAGTGTTCATCAAAGAGTAATCACACCTATTCCTGAAATATCTCACAGTGCTCAATCAGGTCATAAGGAATCTGATGTTTTCCCTCAGGGATGGGTTTACACCCAAAACCCCCCTCTCCACTTTAGTCAGGGTGTACCGTACAATAATAATGGTTACACAGCGCAAGCATTCATACCTGAGAAACCCTCACCACTACATACACCGTTGACTCACCCTTTCATGCCACCTCCACAGTACCAACAGATTACTTACACCCAAACCACTTTTCAATCACAAGGGCAAAACATTGTTTCATAACCAAAACCTCCATAATCACCAGCAAACACCATATCACCTGGTCCCAAAATAATGACACTGTACAGGGTAAACCACACATGGGATTTGGGCCTCTCAGGGTACCTAAATTGGATTTTCCTCGATTTGATGGTAAGGACCCTAGGGTTGGGTGAATAAGTGTGAAAAGTTCTTCATGATTAACCCTCTTATGGACTCAAAAACCAAAGTTATATTTGCAACACTGCATTGTGAAGGGGAAGCGGACATATGGGTCCAAAATGTGTTAAATGAACAACCAGGGATGATGTCGGAGCAGTTCATCGAGCTAGTGTATCATAGATTTTCCAAAGGGAGGGTGTGAAAATATTGTGGGTCAGTTTAATAAGCTTACACAGAAAGGACGAGTGGAAGAGTATATTAACCAATTTGAGGAATTAAGGAAATATGCGGTGTCAGTGGATGGAACTCACCACGAGAGCTATTATGTTGACAGTTTCTTGAGTGGACTCAAGGAAGAGATTTCGTCAGCACTGTATCTTAACAAGCCATTAAATTTGAAAGAGGCAAGAGATAAAGCAAGGGGCCAGGAAACCTTGATTGAAGTTATGGATAGAAGAAACAAAAGTTTTAAGGCGAGTACGGGATTGACAGTGACCAAGCCAACCTTGCAACCTGGGAAGCTCAATTTCTCACCCTTAAAGGAAAGCAGTCCAAAGGGGTTACCTACAGGGGTAAAACGGTTGAGTTATAGTGAAATAATGGGAAAAAGAGGCAAGGGTTTATGTTTTAACTGTGATGAGAAGTTCAGTATTGGGCACGTTTGCAAAAATAAGCAAATTTTTATGATCAGGAAGTGTTGATTGGAGAAACATATGAACCTAAATTATTTTGGGAATTGGAGGAAGAGTGTAATCCGTGGGTGATTTAAGGTGAAGAGGGTAATACAGGGAATGTTTCAATTGCTTTGTCCCTACATGCTATATTTGGAACACAAGGGTTGCACACCTTGAAGCTGCAAGGAAGCATCAAAAGCAGAAAGATCAGTATCTTGATTGACAGTGGATCCTCCCACTCGTTTATAGCTCAATCATTAGTTAAGCAGGTGAAATTACAAGTAAGTCACTGTACTGATCTGAGCATAACTATAGCTAATGGTGAGAAGTTACCCTGCAACCAGGTGGCTCCGGGAGTGAAGTGGAGTATGTCAGGAGAACAGTTTAGTTACAATATGAATGTGCTTCCTTTGGGGGGTTATGATATTATCTTGGGAGTGAACTGAATGAAGTTAGTTAGCCCTATGGTTTTTGATTTCCAGCATGGGGTAATAACAGTCAAATGGAAAGGACAAAGAGTTGAGCTGCATAATGACTTGAATGCTTCAACTGGAAAAATCATAGCTACTACTAACATTGAGGTGTGCCTCAAGGATGATGTATGTTTCTTATGTCAAGTTGTGGCCATTGAAGGGGAGACTGGTGCATCTGTAGAGATACCCCCAAGAATAGGAAAAATTCTGAATCATTATTTTGATTTGTTTGAAGAACCACAGGGATTACCCTCGCCTCGAACTCATGATCACCTGATTCCATTGATCACCTGATTCCATTGAAGGAAGGCAACGATCCTGTTAGTTCAAATCCTTACATATGTCCTTATGTGCAGAAAAATGAAATTGAGAAGATTGTTAAAGAGATGCTGGCTAGTGGAATTGTGAGACATAGCACCTCACCATTTGCATCTCCTTTGTTGTTGGTGAGGAAGAAGGATATGAGCTGGAGGTTGTGTGTTGACTACAGGGCTCTCAACTCACTTACAATTAAAAATAAGTACCCCATACCCATAATTGAAGAAGTATTGGCAGAGTTAAAGGGAAGTGTTGTATATTCCAAGTTGGATTTGAGGAGCGGGTACCACCAAATCAAAGTTCACCCTTCTGATACTCATAAGACTGCGTTTAAGACTCATGAGGGTCACTATGAATTCATGGTGATGCCATTTGGGTTGAATAATGCTCCAGCTTCATTTCAGGCTATAATGAATGATGTATTTTCTGCATGCAAGAGAAAATTTGTGCTAGTTTTCTTTGACGACATTTTAGTCTATGGTCCTGACTTGGATTCACATGAAAAGCACCTGCAGCTCGTCTTTGATGTCTTGAGGGCGCATTAGCTATATGTCAGGAAGAAGAAGTGCTCTTTTTCAGCTAACTCTGTTGAATACTTGGGACATATTGTGTCAAAGGAAGGGGTTTCTGCAGATAATAAAACGTGCAAGCTATGATTCAATGGCCTCTGCCAAGTACACTTAAAGCCTTGAGAGGGTTTTTGGGTCTTACTGGTTATTACAGACGGTTTGTAAGGGGTTATGGTATATTAGCTAAATCTCTAACTCAGATGCTCAAAAAGGGTGGTCTCCACTGGACTACAAAGGCTCAAGCAGCCTTTAAGAAATTAAAAATGGCCATGTCCGGTACCCTTGTGCTAGCAATGCCTGATTTCACAAAGCTATTTATTGTTGAAACAAATGCTAGTCACATAGGCATAGGTGTTGTACTCATGCAGGAAGGGCAACCCTTGGCCTTTCTTAGCAAGGCACTCAGCCCAAGACATCTGGGATTATCCACATATGAGAAGGAATTTTTGGCAGTAATCATAGCAACACAAAAGTGGAGAACTTATTTACTTGATCAAAAATTTGTTATTAAAACAGATCATGAGACCTTGAAATATTTCATGGAGCAGAAGTTAACAAATTTACTACAACAGAAATGGTTATCCAATATGTTGGGATTTGATTATGTTATATCCTACAAGAAGGGAAAAGACAATGTAGTGGCAGATGCATTGTCAAGATTACATGAAACTGCTGGAGAATGCACTGGTATACATATAAGGCGGCTAACTTGGAAGACTGAACTTAAGGCCAATTATGAGGGGGACACTAGGGTGCAAGAATTATTGACACAGTTTACACTCACTGTGCTATGCCATCAGATTATAGCCTCCAAGATGAATTGCTGTTAAGACAAGGAAAATATTATGTGGGTTCAGCAGCTAATATGAGAATTAAGATCATTGAGGCTTTGCACTGTGGTACTAACGGTGGACATTCCGGGGTGCAAACTACCACCAGGAGGATTGAGAACTAGTTTTACTGGTCCAAGCTTAAGCAGGAAGTAGTTACATGGGTGCAAGAGTGTGATGTCTGCCAAAGAAACAAGAATGAACATGTCCCAATTCCTGGCTTATTACCAATACTTGGTGCAGCTTGGGAGACTATCTCAATGGATTTTGTTGAAGGGCTGCCAAAATCCCACGACAAGGATACTATCTTGATAATTGTTGACAAACTTACTAAATACTGCCACTTAATTGCTCTTACTCATCCTTACACGGCAACCACAGTAACCCAACATGTATTGGATAATGTGGTTAAGTTACATGGTGTGCCTAAAGCTATCATCTAAGATAGAGATCCTGTCTTTGTCAGTAAATTCTGGGGAGAATTGTTACAAGCAAGGGGACCAAGATCAAATTAAGCACAACATAACACCCTCAAACTGATGGTCAAACAGAGAAGGTGAATCAGTGCATTGAAATGTATTTGAGATGTACTACTGGTCAGAAACCAAAACAGTGGTCTAAATGGCTTTCTATGGCAGAATGGTGGTATAATACCTCCCACCACTCTGCCATTGGTATGAGTCCTTACAAGGCTCTAAATAATCAACAACCACCCTCAGTGAATTTTCAGACTCCAACAACTAAAGTCATGGTTGTTGATGAGCTTTTAAAAGAAAGGATGGAAGTCCATAGGCTAGTGAAGGAGAATTTAGTGAAGGCCCAGGAAAGAATGATTTGGTTTGCTAACAAGGGAACGTCAGATAGAGAATTCCAGGTGAATGATTAAGTGTACCTTAAATTATAGCCTTACAGGCAATCATCTGTGCAGACCAAAAGCAACCACAAATTATTAGCCAGATATTTTGGTCCTTACAAGGTTTTAAAGAGGATTGGGAAGGTTGCTTATCAGCTGGAATTACCACTAGGGGTAAAAATACACCCTACCTTCCATGTTTCACAGCTAAAAAAGAAGATTGGCAGCAAGGAGGTAATTCAATTCAACCTACCATAGCTTATGGAGGAAGTAACTTCTTCAGTGCAGCCTACAGTGGTGCTTGACAGAAAATTATTCAAGAAAGGAAATAGGTACAGTGGAGTAATGGGGACAGCAGCTGAAGCTACTTGGGAATTATGGGAGGAATTTACCAAAAAATATCCTAATTTTCAGCCTTGAGGACAAGGTTTATTTTAACAGAAGGGGAGTTGTCACAACCGTGGTTATAATGTTCTTTTGGCGGGAGACTAATACATAATCGTTTTGATCAAGTTAAAATAGAGTATTGATACGATGTCGTTTCTCAAGGAATAATTACGATGTCGTTTCTCAAGGAATAATTACGATGTCGTTTCTCAAGGAATAATTGTTTGTGCGTGACAAATCCTTGGTTATTAGAATGCCACATGTCTTGGCTTTAGTGGAGCATGGCTGCTATATATGTATGACAACTATCATCTTTGGGATTATGAAAAATGAATATTGTCTTTTAGCTTTTCCCTTTATACTAGTTTTATTCCGCATTTTCTTAGTTATAGCATAAAAGTTACAAACCCTAGTATTGGGTTTGTGACAGTAATGGTCCAATTAGTAAACTCAAGTAGTAATAAAATAATAGTCCTACTGCCAAGTAACTTAAAATGTACCCTAACATTATTTGAAGCTTGGAGGAAGTAATTAGAGATGAAACGCGGTGTGCTCGTTAAATGCAAGCACAGGGCTAATATATTTCAAATATTAGAAAAATGTTAAATTCCAATTAATATCATTTCAGGTTTGTTACATGTCCCAATCTTGCATTTTTCTAGGATTCCCTCTAAATTAGTAAAAGAAACTCCTATTCGTTCTCAACCACGACGGTTACAAGTTTACAACACAATATGAAGCTCGAATATGTCAAAAATTAGGTCTAGTATACTCTTAACACACAAACGGAATACACTAGTAAGCTAAGAAGTAAATGTCATTGTAAGGGTGAGTTGTTTTGGAGACGTCTAGTAGACAGTACTGACATAATTTCGAAATACGAAAGAGGCAATACACTGAATTGCGGGATATAAAATCGACACAATAAAGTAATAAAACCTAAACAGTTTAAGCATATACAAAAATAGATGGGGGGTGCATACATATTGGCGGAGGGGAGAGAATCGAGATAAGCTTGTTCGAACTGGAGAGGACGCTTGCGGCGAATTTGAGGAGCTGGACCTGGTCCCACCATTGCTTCCTCTTCCTCCACGTCATCCTCAACTGCCACGGCGGCAACTGGCTCTTGGATCTCCGGTTGTTTAGGTGAATGCATATTGAAACAAAATTGATTGTGCTTTTTGGGGGTTTATGTGAGGGTTGTGTAAATTTACGGGCAGGAAGCGGGAAGGCTTTGGAATCTTTTTGTGTCGGATTTTGTTGGCCCAATCTCGATTGGACTTTTTTAGGAAAGTAATGAAAGTAGTCTTGGACGAATGAGTTGGAATGGATCGGACCCGGCCCAACAGATACCAATTACACTACAATTTTTTTTCTACTTTTTTTATCAAAAATTAAAGCAGATTTCATTAATAACTTGAAAAACACTCAATCGGTATAAACCCCCATCATAATAAATAGAGCTAAACAATTAGTCGTTCTGTAAACAATTAGTCGTTCTGTTTCCGGATTCCTTAACAAACTGAATACAAATATTATAAAAATTAAAAATAAAGATAATGATTTCTCAAACAATCGAGCATGCATCTCCCCCGAAAATGATAACTTCACAATTGACCCTCACATTAATTTCATTGATAGTGCAATGTTCAGAGGACTCAGTTCCAATAAATGAGCTTAGAGGCCTCATGTTATAAATAAATATTTTTTGTAAGAGTTGAGCAAATGCGATTTTCACCACCGTTCCTAACGCAACCCAACTATCTACCTATCAGACACCAGCTATATATCTGCCGAAAGTATTGTTGATGCGAGATATTCAGATCTCCCAATACACCATTAAATTCATTTTCAACACAACCACCACATCGCACAAAACGAGATACATCGCATAAAGCGAGACAATCAAACGCACAAATAATAACTTAAACATAACAAAACGAAAAAGACCCAAAATTTAAAGATCTCGGAATAACACTAAATTTTAATATGTTGTTAGACCAGAGAGTTTGAATCCAAAAACTGAATTTTATTATAAAATTCGAGCTCTTACCTTACTAGATCTGAAAAACTAAAGTGAAGAATTCCCATGAATTTTTCGAGTTTTGTGAAATAAATCTTGATTTTATTGAAAAAAAAGTAAACAAAATGAGGAGATGGAGATGGGGATGGGGATGGAGATGGAGATAGGTAAAAAGGGTGGAAAAGAGGATAGGGGCTACGGTTGTGGAGCGTCTAACTCTCATGCGAGAGAGAATTAGGTTAAATAAGTTTACACTACTATCTTTTAAAACTTATATTTTTTACAATTATCAAAAGGGCTTTTTAGAATAATACTAAAAAAATTATAAAAGTTAGTATTTTTGATAATTTCTCTTATTAAAAATATATCACGTTTACGACTAAAATGCAGAATGTGTACTCGTAGTTCGCCAAAAATGCAAAATGTGTACCTATATTTTAAGAAATTGCATAATGTGTACCTATAGTTTAGACTTTCGTGCAAAAGGTGTACCGGCGTTAACTTCGTTCTAACACCGTTAGTAAAAAAGAAAAAGTTAGGTGGCTATTTTGTAATTTTCCAAACTGACGGCTATAACCCATGTTGTACATACATAACCCGATTCAAAAGTTGGATCATATTTTATCCAAATATAAAATCGTAGGCCTTACACACAATTGGGTGAAAATCGAAGCTCATTTGTGCCTGAATATTGGAATTGTGGTCGATTTGTTGTCCAAATAACAGCTTGGACGGTGGCAAATGCCGGAAGGAGGTTTCTTGGGTGTGTTCAAGGTAGGAGGGACTGCAAATATTTTCGATGGATTGATGAACATGTTTGTCATCGAGGATGATTGGTAATTTGTGATTTACGCTTTAGATTGAGAGCTCTAGAAGCAGAACAACTCAATAATCCAATATGGGCTGACAAAGACATTGAAGGTTAAGATCGGGGGAATGTTCGTTCAAAAATTTATTATGGGATAATTATATTGTTATTTATTGTGTGTATGATTGTATGTAATGGGTTTTGTAATGTTAAAGAACCAGACAATGAAATGTGAAGTTGTAATGAAAATTTTAATGTAACGTTCTTGTACTTGTTAAATATGAATGGAGTGTTGATTGCTGTTGCTTAAATTATGCTCATATTTGTTGCGTAAAAATCAATAGACATAAGCACGTTATAAGAACAATACTAATCATTCTTAATTAAAAAGTCATTTATTTAGATAATAATGGTGATAAAACATGGTTTAATCCAATGAATGGGGAAACAATACATAAGATTTTCAAGCCATCTTATCTGCAAGGAAGAGGCCTTGGATATGGTGGTGGCACATTAACATCTTCAAGGCCACCATGGTTATTGATGGCCTCATTGGAAAGAGCAGCAGCAACAAGATTTGCAGAGCCAAAGATGAGCACAATATCACAAAAATCCCACTTTTCAAACATTATATGCCTGATCATCAAAAGCAGATCAAACATGACAAAGTCTTCATGAGGGTTGAGTACATGATTAACAACTTCCTCATTTCCATACTCCATAATGACATACATATTTTCTCTCTTCCATGCCATCTTCAAATCATACCAGATGGACCAGAGGTCTGCAGTCAGTGGCACTGATAAGCCAATCATACTCTTGCACTCTTTAATCCAGTTTTCATTAAAATCTCTCATGATGCAGTCACTGAAGCCCTCATACGAGACCTCACAAAGTACCCCTTGACATTCATATTGGCAATCCCTGCATGAGACTTGCTCTAAGTAAACATATTTAGAGTAGCTTAGATAAAATATAAAATTATTTGTATGAATGGCTAAACAATTAAGAAAGTACTGAAATTTATAAGCAAAAAATTATAAGAATACACTCTCAAGGTTTGAACCACCAATAGGACTATCAACCACTTTCATTTAAACTTGATGCAGTCAAAAACTTGGTAATATAATTGTCAATTCCCAAATCATATAGTTGAAATTGCAGCCAAAATAAGGACTATCTGCCATTAGCCTATAAACCAGCATATCTCGTTGATACCAGCATATGTTAAATATATAAAAGTATGTTACACACTTAAAAATTATAAAAATTGTTATAAAAGTAACATAAATATCATCCATTTAATGGATGCTAAAAATCCATAGGCTGCCAAAAATATTTAACATATTTGTTATAATTGAACCACATACTTCTTCTTCTTAATTTTTTCATGGAGCCTTCTTGCTTAAATTTTCTTTTCTTGCATTTACAACTGTTTCCAAATTTTTCAAGCTAGTCTTGGAACTGACGATAGCGCTGGAGCTGTTTGGTTGTACTCCAAGAGAGGTATGTGATACAACAAATGTTGGTTGAGAGTGGGTTGTAAAGATTCCACCTTGATTTTCAGCTTCATTAATAACTCCCACATTGGCCTTCTTCTTTAAATTTACAAATTTTAATTGTAATGGTATGTCTCCCCCTGCAACTATACCCTTTGACTTTATATTTGTTGCAGGCTTCTTGATAGGTGCAGAATTTGTTGCTTTAGCCTTTGTAGCCTTCTTAGTAGTACTTGCAGCTCTAGTAGCAGTTTATTCCTCTCTTTGTACTGACTTCTCTGGTTTCTGACCCTCAAAGTTGAAGTCAAATTAAAATTTACATATAAAAGGACTTCAAAAAATTAAAAATGTCATAATGCATTTCTAAAATATACCTTAGCTGGACTTGTATTGTGTTTTTTCTCTCCACGATAGCTATATTTCAAGGTGGTATTCCTCCTCACAAGCTTTGTAACATCACCTTTATCTTATTTAGGGTCATTTTTGTAGTCCCTTATTTTCTTAGGTCTACCAGGAGCTATCTTCACTAAAGAAGGCATAATATTTGGATTTCCAGATACTTTGTCCCACTAATGCTCACTGTTAATAAGTTCAAGAGTGTGTGTGTGTAACATGACAAAAATATTGCTTTAGTATATGTCTTGTGAATAAGCTCTGAAATTTCCAAGTTCCTCCACTTTATACATGCACATGCATGGTAACATGGAAGTCCAGTGAGTTGGTATTTTCTTCATGCACAAGTGTGATTTTCCATATCTACCACCATTTCATGACCACCATCTATCACAGTTACTAAATATCTGGCCTTTCCAGACCATTACACCATACAACCTCCAATGAAGCTCATTGATCTAGGTAAACAAAATAGAATTTAAACTTAATTTCATATAGATAATTAAACAAGTTAATTTAAGTGCACTTACTTGTTCACTTTCCTCCTGAAACAAGGACAAATAGGGTTGAGAGAGAGTAAGTTTTGAACATTTTGTCTCTCCTTGTCTGAATTCTTATTATAACACTCTTATGCAAATCTTGAAGCAGACCAATGATGGAAAGATCTATGTATTGTCTAATACTGTTGTTGAAAAACTCACAATGGTTATTCACAAACATATCAGACAAACAATTTTAAATACATTTTTAGTCCATTGTGATCTAGGTTTTTACATAAACCAATTATAGTACTTCTTTGACAATTGCATAAGTAAGAAAATTAGCTTGTGTAGACAATAAGGATGACTACAATTTTAACACAATTAATTACGTTTTATAGCTCATCCATATGTTTGGTGAACATTAGTCTGTTAGCCCTTATTGCAAGCCATAAAAGTTTTCTTAAAATTATCCCTTTATGATCTTTAACCATGTTTCAATAGAGGTGCATAACACAAAATCTGTGCTCGGAGTTCGGCAACACTTCTGTCAATGCATTGATCAAACCCTACATATTAAATGACGGATAATTATGATGACAATTAAGAAACCATGCTAGTAAAAGTTGCAGATTGTACCTTTTGCCTATCAGAAATAAAGGTCCAAGATGCAAAATTCACTACGCCAACATCAAATACCAAGAGATTTATGAACCAATTCCAGTTGTCTATATTTTTTACCTCAACAATAGCCCAACTGATAGGGTACATCCCATCAATAGAATCACACCCAACTGCTGTTAATAATTGACCTTTAGAAGGTCCCTTCAAATGGCAATCATCCAGGACAATTATAGGTCTGCAACCTATTTTAAATCATTTTTTTGATTAATCCTAAACAAACATATACTCTCTTAAATCTTCAACCCTCCAATCCACTTTTTTCATCTTCTAAAACAATCTCAAGTGTGGATTCAAGCATAGGTTTTTTTACCTCATTCACATAATCCCGCAATTTACCATATTGTTGAACATGATCACCCCTAATATTTTGTAATGTCAACCTCTTAACCCTCCCTGCTATGTAAAGCTGCCATTACAATGTCAATCATTAATTATCTTATTCTGAAATGCAGAGATAGGCCATGCGGGATTCATTATAAGGTTATTCTCATAATGTTTTGTTAACCATCCCATACTAATTTATTTTTGTTCAAAGGTGGGTGCGCAAGTATGCTTCTTCAAATATATCTTCACCTGGTAGGTAGAAGTACTCTGCAGCTTAGTTGCATAGATTTTCCATTGACAACCACTTCTTAGACATATAAATATCACACTGATTTCATAACTCCTCGCCAACTTTATTGCTCTCTGTTGCACAATGGCATGCTTTCTCACTGCTGCCCTAAATGAAGTAGCACTGGAGAACAACATTCCCAACTCAAACTGTGGATCACCCATATATGTTTCCTTATTAAAAATAGGATACCTGGACTTCTCTTCATCAATACTATTTTCAGCCATTCTCTCCTCTTCACTATCGGCATAATCACTGAAGTCGGATACATCACATAAGTCTTGTTGATCTTCACCCATGAAACCAGTTATAGTTGATACATCAAATTCACACTCACCATATTTTTTATACTTTTCATCATCACACTTCTTTGATTTGAACTCACCATTCTTGAAAGTAGTTACATCTTCATTTGTTGAGTCCATGTTTTAGCTGTCACCATAAAAATTAGTTGACATCGCTATGATCATCCAGTGATTCCTCTCATGGGTTAGTATGTGCTACATTATCATGCTCTATAATATCTTCATGGTCACTAAAGTCCAGGGTCCTTTAAAAATGATAGGTCAACCAAATACAACTGTGATGGTATGTATGCTTCACTAAAAACATAGACATATGCCAGTCGGCGAAAACATTAAGAGATAATGGCGCTTCCAACATTTAGATGCCGGAAGACCTTGACGTGAGTAGACCTTATAAGATCCGCCGCGTAACCTGTACAAACACAGCAAATTTACTCGCAGTTCCGAAAACAGGAAAGTGGAAACTCCAGAAGAGAGAGTTAGGAGAGAGCATTACATATTTTCAAGGAATGAGCATCAGTTGATAAATGGTATAAATGAAGATCAAAATCAGCGTTTGAAACCTTGTAAAACACCTCACACATATATGTACTTACACCACATTCACTTAACATATTACCTATCTCTAAGAGCTCATCTCATCTACATCATATTTGTCAACATAGCTTATTTATCCACCAACATAGGTTTTTAAATTTAGCTCAAATTTACCCCCAATGTGCATTTTTATGGTAAATTTATCAAGGGAATATGCATAATAATAAAAGGTGGCAGAAACACATAATATGCATACCTATTACATATAAGGCCAAATCCGAATCTTCATAGTAAGACAAAATTAACTATTTTCATAACACTAAATTGCACACGTGATCTAAACAATACTATCACACAATAAACAACATAATGGCATGGAATAAGCCAAAAATAAGCCACTAACAGTTAAATGAAGTCTTAAATAAAGATATGACATTCAAGAACCATGAGAAATAAGAAGCTCACTACTATAATCTGGTGATTCTTTAGGGAGGTATGCATCATTTTCACTCGGAGGTCGCACAGACCATGTCATCGCACCACCACCAACAACACATGAAAAAGCTTTAAGATTAAGACATAAACAAGATTAGGAGGGAAGACAGAAGACTAAAGTAAAATATTGGCACCTAATGAACTCAACATCGGTACATATGTAGCACAATAATGTTTATCCATCTGTACCACAACACCCTTGTACTTCAACTTTATTTACTAACAGGACTAACAACTACTTGACGGTTGTACACAATGTGCTCCTTTTAGTAATCTACAGGCACACGTTCTGCAATGACCCAAAATAGAGGTACACATTTTGCACTTATTGCAAACTACGAGTATATATTCTGCATTTTAGTTCACTTTTATTGATAAATGATAATTGGGCACCTATGAAAAAGTACTTGGAAGTCAACAAACAGAATTTAGGTTAAGTAGATATTGCTACAGTCTGCATAGGATCACTCGCCAAAATATAGATTTTTTTTGAAGGGACATAACAATCATTCGTTGCGGTCTTCAAAATCATAACAAAATGTGAGTAGAGAGAAATTCAACAATCAATCAGTCAATATACTTATATAAAGGATAAGACGGAGACATCTATGTGGTGCATCTTAGATCGTCTCATTCTATTTTTCAAATTTCTTCTATGTGGTGCATCTTATTGGTGACGAGTTTATACATATCGACAACAGTTTCAATAATGGTGAGCCGCTTCCTTCCATCCTATATATATATATTCGTATGTATAAGTATATGTGTGTAAGTATTGTTTCTGAATTAAACTCTTAATTTTATAATTACTTTTTAATTTATGGTGTGATTGAGGTTGTAAATATACTCATGTTATGTTTTGTGAGTTGTGTTTTGTTTGCAAGTCCATGTATGATCTTATGATTACTTTTAAGATACTTTTGTTTGGTAAATTAATATTATCGTTTGGTTTTTAGTGTTGTTCTTATATTTATTGTTTAGTATGATCATAAATACGCAGGTAATATGTTAGTCAATTAAACTGATAGATGCCAAGAGTAGAACGCTAAAGTTTAAGGTTTATAAGAACGCTGCGAATTGGGTTGAAATCAAGAGCTGATATCAAAAAAATCGTAGAAGAGTTCAAAAAAAATTATAGTTCTTCTCAAAAATTATTATTCAAAATGACCAATACGAAACTGGAAATCCAATTTATTTTATAAATTATTTTTAAAAACACGTTTATAATGTCAATGTGAAGCACGACTTAGTAAATTAGTTAAGTAGGAAGACCGGGAGAGGTTGATTGAATGAAAGAAAAATAAGAAAATTGAAGTTTATTATCAACCAAGTTACTGATAACAACCCTAAATTGATAAATAAAATGTATACATTTTTTGGAGATAGAGAGAAAAAAAAAAGTGCAGGTGATATTATTTTTCCTGGTTAAATTCACTCATAAACCCCGATAAGGCTTTAAGAGCAAGTTTAACAAGTTCTCTATTTGAGTTCTTAACTCAAAGTATAAAAAAGATAGGTGAAATTTCAACTCCAACTAATTTTTATTGGCTCATCAAACCACTCAGAGCCTCTTTTCCTTCCATATCTTTAAAGAACAACAACACACTCTTAAAGTTATACTCTCTCCGTCATAATTTATCTTTCTAGTTTGACTTTTTATGGTCAAATTGACTTAACTTTGACCGTTAATAAAAACTTACTTTTTCATTATTTTAAAAAGATGAAAAATACATAATAAAATAGATTAAATGTACATTTTAATAATATAATTTTTATAAATATTTTCTATTATATACTGTATGAAATTTTCAGTCAAAATTGAATAAATTTGACCACAAAAAGTCAAACATGGCAGATAAACTGGGACATAAGAAGTATTTTATAATATACTAAACCATCCATTTTCCTTCTCTCTCTCTTTTTGTAAATTTCTTTCCAAATTTATTATTATAATAATGATAAGGAGTGAGTATATAGGGATTATTGTTAAGTTGAAATAAAAAATGATGTCCTAAATCACTAAGATTCATTATTTTATAATATTTATAGAGAACCAAGTTAGATATCTTTGGACTTAGTCCAAGGCATATCTTAAACAAAATTTAAGAGAGCAAAAAGTACGGTCAAGAGGTGCTCAGTTGCCAGTGAGAATCGATACGAGAGTATTACCTCTCGGGTTCAATTGTTTGTAGATGTTGGGTTGAAGGTGAAAATTGATAAACTATCTCACCTAGTATTCTAACAATCCATGATTTAACTGATTAATTCTCGATTAATTCATTTCTGATCGATTGGATTTTTGAAATTCGATTAATTTTTATAATTTTTTCTTTATCTTAGTATATATAATTATTTATTAAAATTAAAATGCTATATTCATTTAAATATGAATAATCATAAAAATTATGATATAATAAAAATATATTTATTAATAAATAACTAATATAATCATAATAGTATAAATTAATATTATAATACATCAATTTTTACTCCGATTAATCCCCAATTTTTAATGAATCCTAAATAGGCAACGCTGCATATTTTGTCTGATTTCTGATTTTTACAACACTGATCTCGCTCCAAATATATCGCATCTTTTTTTAGAAAATATCTCTGTTTTTTTTCTTTCGCTAACAACTCTAATTGATTTTTTCAGTCATTTATTTACAAAGGGTAGCAATTTATAAAAATTACATTTTATGTGTTATGATATCATGTTTATATTATCATAATCTTTCAGTTCATCATCCCTAGTTAATATTAAACATTCATTTCATACACATAATCATCATGAGTCGGTATAATAAATCAAGTTTGGTAGTGTTTTATGCCAATTTATCCATTAAAGAGAATAAGGAAGGCAGAGTTATAATAGGGGTGGAGGAGATAAAAGAAAAGAAGGATACATTTATGCTTGTGGGGAGATTTATGGCGGATAAGAATATTAATTTTCAGGCGATGAAAAACTTGTTGGCATCTATATGGAGACCAAAGGAGGGCATGGAAGTGCATGATATAGAAGGTTACAAATTTTCATTCATCTTCTATCACATCATGGATTTACGAAATGTCATCGATGGAGGGCCAGGGTCTTTCAAACAGAATATGTTAATCTATAAGCAAGTGCAAGAACTAGAAGATCCACATACAGTACTGTTGAAGGAAGCTGATGTCTGGGTCCAAATTCATGATATACCAAAAGGTTTCGTATCTGAGAATGTGCCAAAAGTGTTGGTAATTTTATGGGTAAACATGTGAAATCACATCCTGCAAAAGGGATGTGAAAAGAATATGTATGGATTAGAGTCATATTGGATATACAGAAACCCTTGAAGAGGCGTATGAAGATTAAGAGTGAGGGCGCCACATGGAGGTGGACAAATTTTAAATATGAAAGAATGGGAACGTTCTGTTTCATATATGGAGTTATAGGACATACAGAGAGGGAGTGTAGCATTGTGTACAAAAATCCAGATAAAGAAATAGAACAGGCATATGGGGTTTGGTTGAGAGCACAAACTCAGAATAATAAGAATAATGTAGGGGCGAGATGGCTGAGAAATTCAGACAGGGGATGAAATTGGACGGAGCAGAGTGGTGCAACGGGAAGTAATGCTGCAAAACATGGCGAGATTTGAGGAAATTGTAGGTATTATGCTAGAAAAAAGTGGTGACAAAGGAGATATAGTAGTTACGCCTAGAAATCAGAATATACGAAAGAAAACAAACATAAAATTGGATTTGAGCGACAATTCGAATAATTTAAAGGTGGTTTTAGATCAAAAAAGGCACATTAAAGTAACTAAAAATATATTGGATCATGGGCCTATAAATATGATTACAGATGGGCCTCTGGAACAAGAGTCTGATAAGTCATCCGAAGAATTGGTGTTAAAAACTTGTATGGGGTGGGCTCCGGTTACCTGGCCCACCGAGTATTATGAGTTTTCAAGTCTGGAACAGTTATGGTATGGCTAAACCACGAGCAGTTTGATTTCTTAAAAAAATAATTTTTCAAATAAAGCCAAATCTAGTATTTTTATCTGAAACGTTTGTCACAGGAAAGAAGATTGAACAGATTCGTAAGATGAATCATTTTGATGGCTGGTATGTTATGGAATCACAAAGACATGGAGGAGGGTTATCTTTACTATGGAAAAATGAGGGTGTAGTAGAAATAAGTAGTAATAATCATATGTCTAGTTTGTTAAGTCTTGTATTTTGACATGGTGATAGTGTTTTCTTGTTAAAGATTTGTTTATATAACAAGTTTAAAGACCTGTCTCTGAATTCTTAAACCCTACAAATGGCTGGACAAAGTAGTGCAAATCGAGAAATGGAGGAAAGATTCGCTAGGTTTTCTCTCGCAGACGAGGAACATGAGGAACTCAATTATGTAGAGGAATCTGATATGATGCAGTGAGATTGACACACGATGGTGCTTGGTTGGAAAGTTTTTAACGGATTCGACTATTGACTTTCAAGCCATGCAACACAAAATGGCGTCCTTATGGAGACCGGGAAAGGGTATATGTGAAACAACTAGAATCTAATCAATATTTGTTTCAGTTTTACCATGAAATTGATATTAAACGAGTTTTTGATGGTAGTCCCTGGACATTTGGTCGCTTTTATCTGGTGTTTGAGAGACTCAGAGAAGGGATGGATCCTTGTACATTATCGAATAACACCCTGTAAATTTGGGTTCAGTTGCATGGTATAGGGACATGCTTTATGTCCCAACGTGTGGTCACTGATATTGTAATCATATTGGTAGGTTTGTGGAAACAGATGCCAATACTTTACGGGGGTCTGGAGGGATCATTTTCGTGTGAGGGTTTCAATTCCGTTAGATGATCTATTAAAAAGACGTATGAAGTTAAGGAAAAGTGCTACATAATGGTGTTGGGTTACATTTAAATATGAGGCTGCTCCGATGTTCTGTTTTATATGTGGACTAATTGTTCATAATGACAAATTTTGTGCTAAACTTTTTGATGCTCAAGGTGAAGACATTGAGAAGCCTTATGGCGCTTGGATGAGGGCCGATCCAAAACGACGCACATACACCATGGGAAATAAATGGTTACGTCCAGGTGGTGCAATTTCGGCGAACAAGGGAGGTGAGGAAGAAGGTGCTAAATCAAAGGACATTAGCGTAGAGATTGCAACAGATGCGCATGTAAAATCCGGAGATGATGAAAATAACAGACCACGGGGGAGGTTGACAAATAACGAGAATCAAAGAACAAAGAAGGGGATACATGATAAGGCTATGAAGGCGGTAATATCTCCCTTTAAAATTTATACAGCTGTAAATATGGGAAATATGGATAATAACGAGATCATATTTACGGACCCAAAAAGAAGAAGAACAACCCAAGATGGTAAAAGCCCAGTTGAAAATATGTTGACCAGCCCACAAGAGGAGGAAAATGAGATGAAGGATAATATACAAACCAAGCAACAGAACTGTAAGGCATATGTCATAGCCCATTTGTATATTCGAGGATTTAACTCAACTCAAATAAGAATGTAATAAGTAAATAGTGGATCTACCGTCAAAGAGATCTCGCAAAGTAATATCAGTCAAAGGATTCAGAAACAAGGTTCATCTACAGACTTGAGGAATTAATTCACTGGAAGAAGCTCAAGAAATTGATCAAGCCTCAGTGATACAAATCAAGATTGTGGATTTAATCAAGTGATAGAGATCTCGTCAGGGTATCAGAGAATTACAAGGATTTAATCTGAAGAAAATCAAGTTGTCAAAGTCAAGACATGAAGAAACGTCACGGAAGTTAGTCACTCATGAACCAGACAGTACATCGAGTGTCAACATTGAAGTGGTGGAATTGATTCATAATTTTCAGTGATTTTCAGAAGATTTATAGAAGAATGGTTGCCGCTCAAGATTAGTATTAATTCTCTATTAATTAATTAAGTCATATAATTTAATTAAGAAAATAAATTATATCTGCAAAGATTAATTTATTGATTAATTGAATTAATTGATTAATTAATTCTGAATTAATATTAAGGATTTTCAGAAATTTAATTGGATTAAAATCTGTTTTAAATTCAACATGACAACCGTTTGTATTAGTATGACAATCGGTATGACAATCAATAGTCATACCGAAAGTCATGCTAGTACAAATAATTGTCTTGCCGAAAGTTACATTGGGAGGAGATAGTCTTGCTAGTTCATTTTGATAGTCACACCGAAAGTCTCTCCAGTTCAAAGGATAGTCTTGCTAGCTATTGTGATTGTCTTGCTAGTTCAAAAGGATAGTCTCACCGAATGTCCTACCAGCTAAAAGGATTGTCATGCCAGCTCTAGTCAAGTCTGTTAATTTGTTAAAAAGGAAAGCAGCAGAACAGAAGTAAAACAATCAACACAGAACACAACTCAAGAACAAAGCAGCCGCCTCTGAAACATTATATCTTCTATGCTAAATTCAAGATCAAATTTCTAGTTTGCAAAGTTAAATCCAATCAACTAGAAATCATTCTCTTGTTCTTGTGTAACAATCTAGCGGATCAAAATCCCTAGAACTTAATCTCAAATCGCGTTCAGCATTTGATTCTAATTATTGCAAAAATAGAAAAGTTCATGTCGAATTTATTCTAAATCTGTGATAATTAATTTGAGATTAATTCCTTGTAATCGATATAGTTATTGTAACACCTTTCAAGTTTAATAATATTTTTATTTAACTTGAATTTTGTTTCATATTTTTTATTCCGCATTTAATTCGATTATTCGGTACTGTTTGTATTCAACCCCCCCCCTTCTACAAACACATTGGGACCTAACAATTGGTATCAGAGCCTTCTGATTAACGAACAAATCAAGACCTAGACTTTTGTGATTTTTCAACTCCTTGAATTTTTATTTATTCAAAAATTCATAATGACTTCACAAAAAGTTGGAACCGTTAAAATTCCACTATTTGATAAAGAAAATTATATCTTGTGGAAGAAGAAGATGCTCTTGTTTTTACAAGTTGCAAATCCCAAATATCTGAACTTGTTAAAGAAGGGTCCAACAACTCCAATGGTTATTGAACCAGAGGTGATAGTAGATGATGTTGTGATTACCAAAGCGAGAACCTATCCAAAAGAGCCTGAGGATTTTTCTCCTGCTGAAAAAGAAGAAGCCTCCTTGGATGTCAGCCTTCAATTAATATTAATTGATTCCCTTGATCCCTTGATGAACAGACATGTGATGAACTGTAAAAATTCCAAACACATGTGGGAAACTATTGAGGTGATTAATGAAGGCACAGAGGAAGTTAGGGAGAACAAGTTGGAGATCCTAACCTCTGAGTATGAACATTTTAAATCAAATCCAGGAGAAGGAATTACTGAAGTGTTTGAGAGGTACAATACGTTGATCAACAACCTGAACATAAATGGAAAATTTTATTCAATCAGGGAGGTCAACAAAAAGTTCCTTTTAACACTGCCAACTCATCTTGAACATAGAATCACTGCCATTAGAGAAGCTAGAGATCTGAGTGAGATTTCTTTGGATAGACTCTATGGTGTGTTAAAAACCTATGAGTTGGAGCAAATTCAGCAAAAGGAAGTCTACGGGAAGGATAGAATGGTTAGCACATCTACTGCTCTTG
Organism: Apium graveolens; assembly: GCF_009905375.1. NCBI lineage: Eukaryota > Viridiplantae > Streptophyta > Magnoliopsida > Apiales > Apiaceae > Apium > Apium graveolens. Next base: position 170,577,280 of record NC_133657.1, read on the forward strand.
TAGCTGAAGGTCAACAACAACAACAATCTCAATAGTTGGAGAGAATGGTACAGTTTTCCAAGGCTGAGGAAAATGTGTTAGTAGCAGAATATGATCCTCCTACTACAAATCAATCAAGTGATGATTTTTATTCCTTGGAAGAGCTGGAGCAATTGGAAGATGAGTCAATGACCCAAATTGTCAAAAGATTCTCCAATAGTCAGATTCAAGAGGAATCCCAAGCTTAAGTACAAGTCCAACGATAACAAATTCCAGAAAGGTGGATCTTCATCCTCTAACACCAGCAGTGGTGGATACAAAATAGGGATGGTTGATCGGAGCACCATCAGATGCTATAACTGCAATGAGTTGGGACACTTTGCCACAGAATGTAGGAAGCCAAAGCAAGTAAGGAAGAACTCTTATGATTCAAATCAGAAGAGTAACTCTGAAAGGGCTTATCTGGCAAAGAGAAGAAGCTGGGATGATACTGATAGTGAAGATGAAGAAGAAGGGAATCTTGCTCTTATGGCTATTGATGGAAAAGCTTCATCGTCAAGAAAAGAGGTAAAATATACTGATGCTGAATTGGTTTATCATCTAGGAGGTAACTTAGATAATGCACGTCGTGATAATGAACTGTTAAGTTTACAGATCAAAGATCTTGAGAAAGAGGTCAATGAATTAAGACTTGTGCATATTAATCAAGACAAATTAAAAGAACAAGTATCTTTTCTTGAGAATAGAGTTGACTATTATAGAAAACTCGAAACTATTCTCAAAGACAAGATCACCGGTCTTGAGACTAAGGTTAGAGCCTACTTCAATTCTTGTTCGAAGGCTAAAGAGTTCTACAGTAAGCAATCTGTTAATCAAACATCTGGAATATGTTATGATTACAATGTTGCTATTGGAGAATTAGGCATACACTCCCCTCCTCATGTCTGTGCTAAAGGGAGGGAAGTACCACATGTGCTTAAGGGTGTTGATGAACCCCTCTATAAACCATCAATTGCTGAACCATTTGATGCGACCTCTTCTGTTATTCAAGAAGAAATGCGTGCTGAAGATCTTGCTAATGAGAAGGTTGTTTCCAAGTCGAGTGTGTCGAAAGTTCCAGTCAAAGTTGTGAAAGCAACTGAGACTAACTCAGACACACATGAGTTGGAAAACAAAAATGCCATGACTACCATGCATAAATTGCCTGCTGTTAATCACTCTCATAAAGCATGTGGTGTTTCTAATTGTATGTCTTGTGCTTTTAATATGTTGTATGCTTATTTTAATGGTAAGCATGTTTCTAATGTTAAGACTACTCCTCATCAGCATGTGAATAACAAGCAGCATGATAGGTCTAAGACTGCTAGTCCTTCTAAGGCTAGAAAGGAGATATTTGTGCCTAAGCCTAAACAGAAATTTGTTAAGGCTATTTATAAGGTCAAATGTTCAGTCAATGAGAAAGTTGAGACCATTAAAATTAAAAATGTTGTTTTGCCTGACAAAGAACAATTCTACAAGTATGCCGGGCCCAACCAAGTTTGGGTTCCGAAGAAGGTCTAATCCATTTGTAGTGCAGGGAATTAAACAGGTGTAACCGGTGGTGTGGATTCTTGACAATGGATCATCAAGACATATGATCGGAGATAGAGCCCTGCTATCAAATGTGGTTGAGAAAGCTGGCCCCATGGTTACCTTTGGAGATAACAGCAAAGGTTTATCTGAGGGATATGGTTGTTTGCAAGCTGGGAATATTATCATTGAAAATTTGTATATTGTGCTAGGTTATTATCAGGAAGCAGTATCTAACATATAGCACCAGTGACGAGACTTGAGAATATTACGACATATCAGGCACCTGCTGCACATTACACTTGGAATTGGACTCTAGTAAGATGTGTACAAGTGTACTCCTGGTTGGTGAGTCAAAAGAGGAAGTCAATGCACCACAGTTCATGGACTTTGCAGCTGCAGATCTATTGGACTATGCAATCTCTTCTTCACAATCTCACTTCAGGTTGGTATGAACTAGTGTACTACTCAAGCAATCGTCAAGGACATGGTATGGACACTCTAACTGAAGTTATAATTTTATATGAACTAGTAGAGTCGTCATATTTATAACTCTCTTATCACTAGGCTAAATCATATTGTTTTATATGTGCAGTGATATATTGATATTGCTATCATTGAACTCAAACTTCTTTATACATTAGTGATTTATTATTTCATGTAAAATCTTTTGAAATCACTATTGTAAATCATTTTCTCTCTATATTGCCCTATGTTCTGTGATACAGGTTCAGTCTCCAATGACTTTCTTTCATTGACAGTCATGAGGTTGAAAACCCACAACATCTATCCCAGACTGTAAAGACAAACACAGAAACAGAACCAACCAACACTCTCGTACCACTAAATGTAGTATGAATGAGTGTGAGGGAGATAGTTCCTTAGTGCACCACATAAGGAAGGTTCTGTAGTCAACCCAGTAGCTATGTCTCCTACATAGATGAGTAGTATTTAAACCGAGACAACTGCTAGCCCCCATACATCTTCTCAAAAAGATGTAATGGCTGAAAAGGCATAAAAACAGTTACTAGATTCATTCTCTCAACATGGTGCGTCTATTGAAATTTGCCTGTCGGCCAGGGTATCCGATGTAGTGTCACCACTTCAAACATAAACAATTCTTGATGCACAAGGAAATGTTACATACACAAAGGATGAGTTGACGGAAACAAGAGTTTCGACCATTTTAAGGTCAGATTCGATTGTTCAAGGTTCGTTAATGGACCAATTGCCTTTACAGGTATTAGGAGAGGATACTGATCCAAAAGCCATATGTCAGTGGTCAGTGTCTACCTCCCCAGGCTTAAATCCCCTGGATGCATTTACGGATAGTGGATCTGACATAAGCACATATCGGCAACTTGTTGACAATAATTCAGATATTACCTGATGAGTCACAAGGAAATGTCTTCACAGACATTAGAAGGGAACTTTGATCTTTATGCTAAATTCATTGGATCATTTATTTACCTTCCCAGAATTCAAATCTGGAACCCTAAAAGGAAAACTAGCAACTTGTAAATTATGACTCAGATCCATCTGACGAGTTTAACAAGGATGGGGATTTGTGAACTCCCATTGCACCACCTGTGACCTCCTTAAGGATGGCTAAGGTGATTTTCCTTGTAGGTACAACTAATTTTTGGAGCTATGAGTGGAGTGATACACATGTGAGAATGAGTGTAAACACGAGTGGAGAGAAGAGTGAAACACATGTGAGGTACACTAAAATAGAATCACACACTCACAGTGAGGAAGTAAGAGAAACTACTTGTTATTTCTGTTCCAACCAAGTGAAATATGAGAACTCCTTCAGACGACGGCATACATTCCTTTTCTAAGGGGGAGATAAAAGCTTAAGTAATAGTTTGGAGGATTCCTCAACTAAGGGGGAGAAATATCAGGGAGGAAGAAAAAGATCAAACATGTACACTACACTACACCATTGTTGTTGTAACTATGGATCCTATTGTACGGGAGAGGTGGTAAACACAAGGTGATTTTCTAGTAAGGGAAGAAGCTGTTTTCAAAAGGGGAGTACCATTGGTTTTTATCTGCGGATCCTATTTTACGGGAGAGGTGGTAAACGAAGGTGATCTTCTTTAATCAGTTGATTCTCATAGGGGGAGAAGCAAGAGAGATATGTGCTTCTCAACAGGAAATGTGGTTGTACAAAAGAAGATGAAACTACTTGAAGATATGTTCAGTCTAGAGGAACATTTATTTGGAATCTGGAAAAGGTTAAATGTTATCCAGAACTTTTCTGCTATTTACATTGCATTTCTGTTTATATCTTTTTCTTATTTGTTAGTTGAGTTATCCTTAAGGTATTTGTGTGTTATTGTTTAACAAACAAATAGGGGGAGATTGTAAGGCATATATCATAGCCCATTTGTATATTCGAGGATTTAACTCAACTCAAATAAGAATGTAATAAGTAAATAGTGGATCTACCGTCAAAGAGATCTCGCAAAGTAATATCTGTCAAAGGATTCAGAAACAAGGTTCATCTACAGACTTGAGGAATTAATTCACTGGAAGAAGCTCAAGAAATTGATCAAGCCTCAGTGATACAAATCAAGATTGTGGATTTAATCAAGTGACAGAGATCTCGTCAGGGTATCAGAGAATTACAAGGATTTAATCTGAAGAAAATCAAGTTGTCAAAGTCAAGACATGAAGAAACGTCACAGAAGTTAGTCACTCATGAACCAGACAGTACATCGAGTGTCAACATTGAAGTAGTGGAATTGATTCATAATTTTCAGTAATTTTCAGAAGATTTATAGAAGAATGGTTGATGCTCAAGATTAGTATTAATTATCTATTAATTAATTAAGTCATATAATTTAATTAAGAAAATAAATTATATCTGCAAAGATTAATTTATTGATTAATTGAATTAATTGATTAATTAATTCTGAATTAATATTAAGGATTTTCTGAATTTTAATTGGATTAAAATCTGTTTTAAATTCAACAAGACAACCGTTTGTATTAGTATGACAATCGGTATGACAATCAATAGTCATACCGAAAGTCATGCTAGTACAAATAATTGTCTTGCCGAAAGTTACACTGGGAGGAGATAGTCTTGCTAGTTCATTTTGATAGTCACACCGAAAGTCTCTCCAGTTCAAAGGATAGTCTTGCTAGCTATTGGGATTGTCTTGCTAGTTCAAAAGGATAGTCTCACCGAATGTCCTACCAGCTAAAAGGATTGTCATGCCAGCTCTATTCAAGTCTGTTGATTTGTTAAAAAGGAAAGCAGCAGAACAGAAGTAAAACAATCAACACAGAATACAACTCAAGAACAAAGCAGCCAGCCTCTGAAACATTATATCTTCTATGCTAAATTCAAGATCAAATTTCTAGTTTGCAAAGTTAAATCCAATCAACTAGAAATCATTCTCTTGTTCTTGTGTAACATTCGAGCGGATCAAAATCCCTAGAACTTAATCTCAAATCACGTTTAGCATTTGATTCTAATTATTGCAAAAAAAGAAAAAGTTCATGTCGAATTTATTCTAAATTTGTGATAATTAATTTGAGATTAATTCCTTGTAATCGATACAGTTGTTGTAACACCTTTCAAGTTTAATAATATTTTTATTTAACTTGAATTTTGTTTCATATTTTTTATTCCGCATTTAATTCGATTATTCGGTACTGTTTGTATTCAACCCCCATTCTACAAACACATTGGGACCTAACAAGAACCAAAAAAATGAAATATTGACGGGTACTGTCTTGCAGTCCCGCCTATCCTCATGAGCATTTTAAGTTGGAACTGCGAAGGAATGGGTCCACCTTGGAAGCTTCAGTTCCTTAAAGACGTTATACGTCAACAACGACATGCTTTTGTATTTTTATAGGAAACATTGAGTAATAAAGAAAAAATGGAATGGGTGAGAACTCGAACTAATTTTCAGGGTATGCTGGTAGTCGAAGCCCAAGGTAGAAGTGGGGGCTTAACATTATTGTGGAAAAATTAAGACCAGGTACAACTGCTTAGTATGTCTAACAACCATATTGACGTCCAAATTTCAGTACCAGGGATGCATCCGTGGAGATTGAAGGGGTTTTACGGTAAACCTAACAGAAATTAATGAAAAATATATGGTAGTTGCTGAGAAATTTATCCCGTGACTCTAATCTACACTGGTACGTTATTGGAGATATGAACAACATCACTTCGCAAGCTGATAAAAAGGGTGGAGCTCCATACCCTCAATGGTTGCTCGATGGGTTTAATGACACTATAGAAGATGTTGGGCTTTGTGATATAGATTTGGTTGGTCACCACTTTACTTGGGAGAGAGGCAGGGAAACTGATTCATGGCTGGAAATATGATTAGACCGTGCACTAGTTACTTCAACATGGTTTGATCTTTACCCTCTTGCAAAATTATATAATCTAGAAGGTTCTCCTTCCGATCAAAGTGCTATATACCTAGAACCAAGCTGTAGAGTTTCAGGCAATCGAAGAAGGCGGTTCAAGTTTGAAAACACATGGCTAACTGACCCTTTATGCAGTGTTATTATACGGGATAACTGGGAAGCAAACGAAAGGTGCAAGTATTTAACAGAAAATCCAAAGCTGTGCGGATAACCTGGGAGAATGGGGAAAAGAAATCACAAGGTGCTTTAACAAGCGTATTAAGGAATGCCATAAAAAATTAAAGGAACTCCGTAAAAAACTGTGATGTGTTTTCAGTGCAAGAGTACAAAAATACAAAGCACCAACTGTTCTTGATCCTTGACCAGAAGGAAATTTTCTGGCGTCAGCGCTCTAAACAATTGTGGCTTAATGCAGGTGACAAAAACACGAGGTACTTCCATGCTGCTTGTATCAAAAGAAAACGAGCAAATAGTATCACGAAGTTGAAGGATGATTCTGGTACATGGAAAGACTGGAGCACGGGTTTAAAAGAGCTCATTCGAAGCTTCTATGCAGATTTATTTACTGCAGATCAAGTGGTGTAAGATGACATTGTTAGTTGTGTTCCACAGACTATAGATCAAGTACAGAACAGGGAACTTAATAAAGAGGTAACCAGATAAGAGGTAAAAATGGAGCTATTCCAAATGCACCCCGATAAGGCCCCAGGGCCGGACAAAATGACTCCAGCGTTTTTTCAAAAACACTGGCACATTGTGGGTGAAGATGTATTCAATCTGACGCAACAATTCTTTGATACAGGGGAAATTCCAAATGGACTCAACGACACGAACATTATCTTGATTCCAAAGAAAAAGAACCCTGACAATAGTAGGAGAGCTCAGGCCAATTGCTTTATGCAATGTCACTATGAAAATTATTACGAAAGTAATGGTTAATCGCATGAAAATTCTGCTGGACAAGGTTGTGTCTACTACTCAAAGTGCATTTATCCCAAACAGGCTCATTTCTGATAACACCATGATTGCATATGAGATTATGCATTATCTGCGAGGAAGAAAAGTTGGTAAAGACGAATTTATGGCCTTAAAACTCGACATGAGTAAGTGTTGTGCATATGTTGTGTACTTGATGATTACATAAACACAACATCTAAGTAGATTTTACTTATTGAAATAATGTAGCACTCGATGGATAAGGATTATAGTCCCGACGGATAAATCATTATAGTCCCGACGGATGATAACTTATTATCCATCGAGTGAGTAGCTTATGTAATAATGAGTCTGTAGCACATTTCTGCATACACTTGTGTATACATTCTGTAGTAGCATATAAGTCATGTTGACTTTAACTAGATATGCAGAATAGGTTGATTAATTGTACATAAATGATGTCTTCTAATTCTGCATAAATGAATTGAAGTCAAGTGCCAAAATAGCTACCGATGGATGATTAACAAAGCCATCGACGGATGATCAAATACCTATCAACGGATGTTTAATATAGCAGTCGACGGATGATCAATGAAGCCATCAACGGATGATCATAAAGTCGAAGGATGATCATGTACTCAACGGATAAAGAATTCAAATATCAGTTGACACTTGACAGTGACAACTGGTCACATGCATCGAAGTGTATGCAAATGGAATGAGGAAGCCTATTAACTGGGTAATAGAGAACAAAGTAACAAAGCATTAGACCCGATAGTTTTATAATGATCCTGTCTTTTGACTTTGTAATCTTGGTAATATATAAACTAAGAAGTAGCAAATAGAAACTAAGATCTGAGATACAAAAAGTGAGAAACATTTGTAAGCAAAATTATTAGCATTTTGTCTGTATTCTCAGTAGTTCATATTTATAAGCAGTTGTGAGCATTCTTGCACACAGAGTTCTCTCGATATAATATATATCTCTGGTGGAATTGTTTAAATCCACCAGAAAGTTTTTAAAGACTCTTGTTTTTAATTACTTGTGTTTTGATTCACTTAAGTTTTTATTACGCATTGTGCTAATCAACACACTTATATTTATATTCGAGTTCGAACATTTTTATTTTAAGAAAAAAGTTCAAGAATTTCATTCAACCCCCCTTCTGTAATTCTTGCTATATTGTTAAGGGACTAACAATTGGTATCAGAGCAAGCTCTTGACTTATATGGAGTTTAAAGATCAAAACAATTCAGCAAGATGAACAAGAAGGATGTTGGAGTCAAGATTCCTTTTCTAGATAAAGATAATTACCATCATTGGAAGGTAAAGATGCATCTTCATATGCTTTCTCAAGATGAGGCATATGTGGACTGCATAGAAAGAGGCCCTCATGTTCCAATGAGAGCTGCAACAGGAAAGGAGCCATCAGTCCCCAAGCCAAGGCATGAATGGTCTGATCCTGACATTGAACAAGTCAGGAAGGATAAAAAGGCCATGAATATTCTGTTTAATGGAGTTGATGCGGACATGTTTGACAACATTATCAACTGCAAAACTGCCAAGGAAGTTTGGAATACTATACAGATAATCTGTGATGGCACTGAGCAAGTTAGAAAAAATAAGATGCAGGCTCTTGATTCAGCAATATGAGCATTTTCACAATGAGGAAAGTGAGTCACTCACTGACATTTTTAGTAGGTTTCAAAAACTACTAAATGCTCTCAAATTGCATGGAAGGGTCTATCAGACTAAAGACTCTAATATGAAATTCCTTAGATCTCTTCCAAAGGAATGGAAACCAATGACAATCTCATTAAGAAACTCATAAGATTATAAGGAGTTTACTTTGGAGAGACTGTATGGCATCCTAAAAACCTATGAGCTTGAAATAGAGCAGGATGAAAGGATAGAGAGAGGAAAGAAGAAAGGAGGATCCATTGCACTAGTTGCTGAGTTGGAAAAGGAGAAGGAAGTGAAGATGGAAGTTGTTGAATCAACTTCAAAGGTCTGTGAGAACAAGGGCAAGGGGCTTGCAGTAGAAAGTGAAGATTCATTAAGCCAAGATGACATGGAGGACATTGATGAGCACCTAGCATTTCTTTCCAGGAGATTTGCCAAACTCAAGTTCAAGAAAAACTTTGGAGCAGCCAAGCCAAATAGAAACATGGTGGATAAGTCAAAATTCAAATGTTTCAAATGTGGCTTGGCAGGGCATTTTGCCAGTGAGTGTAGGAAGTCAGATTCCAGTAAGAAAAAGTTTGAGTCTGTGGATTATAAGCAAAAATATTTTGATCTACTCAAGCAAAAGGAAAGGGCTTTTATTACAGAAGAAAATGACTGGGCAACAGATGGTCTGGATGAAGATGTCAGCTATGTCAATCTAGCCCTAATGGCCAAGTCTGATGAAACAGAGACAAGTTCCTCAAGCAATCAGGTAATTACTACAAAACTTGCACATTTATCTAAAGTTGAGTGTAATGATGCCATTAATGACATGTCTACAGAGTTATATCATTTGTATTAAGTCTCTTACTAAAGAAAATGTTAAAATCAAAGAAAACAATTTGTTTTTAAGTGAGAGGAATAAGTGCTTGAGTCTCAGTTTATTGATTTTGAGAAATTAAGAATTGAGTGTAAGATTGCTAAGGAGGAATTAACCGAGTCCTTGAAAAAGGATGAAATTTTAAAGAAGCAGCTCGAGCGTGAACAAGAAGTGATTAAAGCATGGAAAACATCCATGGATGTCCATGCTCAAATCACCAAAGTTCAAGGAATCGAGTCTTTCTGTGATGAAGCCTGGAAAAAGAACAAAGAGAAACTAGAACCTAATTTGGTAGATGGTCTGCTAAGAGATGTAGACTCGACGGATGATGAGGACTATCCGTCGGATAACAAAAAGTGTTATCCGTCGAATGATGAAAATCCTCATCCGTCGGCTGTGAGCAAGCCCATTAGCAAAGCCAAACTAGTGAAGCTGAATGAGAAGTATGGGTCTATTTCCAAGAATTTTGTTTCAGGAGAGTCAAGTCAAGTTAAGAAAGGGAAAAAGGCTAATGTTGGTCACATGATTGTCAAACAGTTAAGTGACAGACTTGAAAAGATTGAGGTAAAAACAGAGACTGATAGGAAAAATAATAGGAATGGTAAAGTAGGGATTAATAAACACAATAACTACACACCTGATAAATATGCTCCCAGAAAAATCTGTGTCAAGTGTGGTAGTGTAAATCATCTGTCTGTTAATTACAAATCTGCTATGCCTACTTCCATGTCTATGCAACCTCAATTTCGTAACATGAATGCCATGCCTCCCATGCCTGTTAATGCTATGTCTACACAGAACATGAATGCACAGTTTGCTAATATGCCATTTGCACCTAATCCTTATTATGCTGCATACAGTCTGCCACAAATGCCATTTAGCATACCTTACTGGAATAACATGTTTACCCACAACATGCCATTTCCTGTTAGTCATAGTATGCATGATAATTCTGTTGCAATGAATGGTTTCAAAGGCCCAACTCAAATGACTAAGAATGAATCTGAAATTCCTAAGTCAAATGAAATAAGGCCTAAAAACAGAAAAAGAAAGCTAACAAGGCAGGACCCAAGGAAACTTGGGTACCAAAATCAACTTGATTTGATTTTGATGTGTGCAGGGAAATAGAAAGAATCTTTGGTACTTGGATAGTGGTTGTTCAAGACACATGACTGGTGATTCTACCCTGCTCACAGAGTTCAAAGAGAGAGCTGGCCCAAGTATTACTTTTGGAGATGACAACAAGGGTTATACTGTGGGATATGGCTTGATTTCAAAGGACAATGTCATCATTGAGGAGGTTGTCTTAGTGGACGGTCTCAAACACAATCTGTTGAGTATTAGCCAGCTTTGTGATAAAGGCAATTCAGTAACCTTCAACTCAGAAGCCTGTGTTGTGACTAATAAAAGAAGCAACAAAGTGATTCTCACTGGTGTGAGAAAAGGAAATGTGTACCTAATTGATTTCAACTCATCTAATGCAGAATCTGTAACTTGTCTTCTCAGTAAAGCAAGTCAAGATGAAAGTTGGCTATGGCACAAGAAGCTATCCCATTTAAACTTCAAGACCATGAATGAGCTGGTAAAGAAAGAACTAGTAAGAGGCATTCCTCTAGTGGAGTTTTCAAAGGATGGACTGTGTGATGCCTGCCAAAAAGGGAAGCATATTAAAGCATCATTCAGGAAGAAACTTGATTCAACAATTGAAGAGCCTTTGCAACTGCTTCACATGGATTTGTTTGGACCAGTCAATGTATTGTCCATCTCAAGGAAAAGATTTTGCCTAGAAATTGTAGATGATTTCTCAAAGTTCTCTTGGACATATTTCCTAAAGTCTAAAGATGACGCTAGTGAAATCATCATCAATCACATAAGGCAAGTCAATAATCATCCTGATTTCAAGGTTAGAAGAATCAGGAGTGAAAATGGAACTGAGTTCAAGAATTCAGTCATGAGAGCATTTTGTGAGGAAAATGGGATTCTGCATGAGTTTTCAGCAGCAAGGACTCCACAACATAATGGAGTAGTGGAAAGGAAGAATGGATCACTTATTGAAGCTGCAAGGACAATACTTGAAGAATCTAAACTGCCTATATATTTCTGGGCTGAAGCTGTAAATACTGCATGTTACACTCGGAATATTTCTCTGGTTAATCAAGCAAGATGCATGACTCCCTATCAATTGTTCAAGAATAAGAAGCCAACTCTAAACTTTCTTCATGTCTTTGGCTGCAAATGCTATATTCAGAGAAATCAAACTGATCAAAATGGGAAGTTTGATGCTAAAGCAGATGAAGGAATTTTTGTTGGATATGCTGTTGGTAAAGCATATAGAGTCTACAATCTAAGAACCAACATTGTTGTGGAATCAATACATGTTGTGTTTGATGATAAAAAGATTGAAGGACTGAAAGATGGAGATTACCATGAGAGCCTCAAATTCGACAATATGGAGATGGTTAGTGATGACAGTGATGATGAAAGTGATCAAGAGAATGTATCTAAGGATAATGCAGATAAATCTACCACCAATGAAGCACAAAACTCAACATTTGTCGAGTTGCAGAATGCTTCATCCGTCGGAAGGCAATCTGCGTTATCCGTCGGGAGACAACCTACTTCATCCGTCGGTACTCAAAATTCACCATCCGTCGGGTTATCAAAAGGAGCAGGAAGTCAAGACAGATCACTTAAAGAAATTTCTCCTTTCTCAAATCAAAGATCCACAAACTCATGGGGAGTTTCAAATAGTCAAAACTCAATCACACATCAAGACAACAATGAGGTCTCTTCATCTAGAGCTAATCTACCTCAATAAAGGAAATGGACAAAAGATCATCCCTTTAAGCTCATCATTGGTGATGTTTCTGCTAGAGTTCAAACTAAGAAGAGCAACTCAGTAAGAATGTCTATACAGCAGCTTTCTTTCCAAGGAACAACCAAAGAAGGTAGAAGAAGCTTTGTTGGATCCTGATTGGATATTAGCTATGCAGGAGGAGCTAAACCAATTTGAAAGGAATAATGTGTGGAAGCTGGTACGCAAGCCTAAAGGAAAGAATCCAATAGACACCAAGTGGGTATTCAGAAATAAGATGGATGAAAATGGCATAGTTGTCAGGAACAAAGCTAAATTTGTTGCTAAAGGCTATTGTCAACAAGAAGGAATAGATTTTAATGAAATATTTGCTCCTGTTGCAAGACTTGAAGCCATCAGAATCTTCTTAGCCTATGTAGCCCATGCCAATTTCAAGGTCTATCAAATGGATGTCAAAAGTGCCTTTCTGAATGGAGATTTGGAGGAAGAAGTATATGTCAGTCAACCGCCTGGTTTTGAAGATCCAAATTTTCCAGAACATGTCTATTATCTTTTGAAAGCACTTTATGGACTGAAGCAAGCACCTAGAGCCTGGTATGACACTTTATCAAAGTTCCTTTTGGAAAATCACTTCACAAGAGGTACTGTAGATAAAACTTTATTTTTCAGGAATGTTAATGGCTCTAGTATACTTGTTCAAATTTATGTAGATGATATTATTTTTGGCTCTACAGATGAGACACTTTGCAAAAAGTTTGCCAAATTGATGCAAAGTAAGTATGAAATGAGTATGATGGGAGAACTAACTTACTTTCTTGGTTTACAAGTTAAGCAAGTTAGTGATGGAATATTCATTAGTCAAACTAAATATATTTTTGATCTTTTAAAGAAGTTTGATCTAATGGACTGTACATCTGCAAAAACTCCCATGGCCACAACAACTAAGCTTGAATTAAACACTACTGAAAAGTCTGTGGATATTTCAAGTTATAGAGGCATGGTTGGCTCACTTCTGTACTTAACAGCTAGTAGGTCAGATATAATGTTTTCTACTTGTTTATGTGCTAGATTTCAGGCTGATCCTAGAGAATCTCACTTAATAGCTATTAAGAGAATTTTCAGATATCTCAAGGGAACACCAAACCTTGGCATTTGGTACCCTAGAGATTCTGGTTTTGATCTAACTGGTTATTCAGATGCAGATTATGCAGGTTGTAGAATTGATAGAAAGAGTACAACAGGAACCTGTCAATTTCTAGGAAACAAGCTTGTGTCCTGGTTCAGTAAAAAGCAAAATTCAGTTTCTACTTCTACAGCTGAAGCTGAATATATTGCTGCTGGCAGTTGCTGTGCACATATTTTATGGATGAGAAATCAATTATTGGACTATGGTTTGCAAGTTGAGAGGATTCCAATTTTTTGTGATAATACAAGTGCAATTGCCATCACTGAAAATCCAGTGCAACATTCAAGGACAAAGCACATAGATATCAAGTACCATTTCATAAGGGAACATGTAATGAATGGTACTGTGGAGCTTCATTTTGTTCCAAGTGAGAAGCAACTTGCAGATATCTTTACCAAGCCACTGGATGAATCCACATTTTCAAGGCTGGTAAGTGAGTTAGGTATGCTTAATTACTGTTAAATCTATCTGAGTTATTTTGCAAGTTGATATGCAGCCATAAATTTAATTGATTTTTCAGTCCTGGATGAAATTTTGGCCAAGTCAAAATTTACATCTCGACGGATGACCCTTATCCATCGAGTTTGGTCATTCGTCGACACACAATTTGCTAATAAAAATCAATTACTTTTCTGGAATATTTTATGTCTCGACGGATAACAGTTTATCCTCATCCGTCGAATTGTCTTAATCTCAGCCGTTAATTCCATATACATTATCCATCGAGTATACTTACAGTTTGTAAGCATTACACGACGGATAATGGGTGGAATTTTTACAGTTTATTTTTAAACGGCTATTTTAGACAATTTCTATTGGTTAATTTATTTTACTTTATTATTTTTATCAGTTATTTTTGAGATAGTATAAAAGCTTATTTCATTACAATTAGTTTTCTTTTATCATTCTCGAATTCAACTGCTCTAATTTCATTCTCTCTCAAGCACTTACTCTCCTTCTCTTCAAGCTATTATTCTCTAAACAATGGCACCTGTTGTAAAGATTATGTCTCAAACTGGGTACATTTATGAGAAGAACAATTTCACTGCATTAGTTAACAAGGGTATTAAGCAATCCGATGACTATCACAAGATGATGGACTTTGTGAAAAATTGCAAGCTCAATTATGCCATGCTGGAATCAACCACAATCTTCTGTGAAGTTGTTGAAGAGATGTGGACCACTGCTACCTACAACTCTACTGACAAGACCATCACTCTAACCATCAAAGGTAAAGAATTATGTATCAATAGTGATGTGATAAAAGCATGTTTCAAAATTCCTGATAACAATGTAACTTCACCACACAATGACACTGATATCATAAATATGCTTAATTCCATGCACTATGCACTTCCTACTTCTAAACTGAGTGATATTAGGAGAATGGGTCTTAGGAAGGAGTGAAGTTTCTTGTGTGATGTAGTTACAAAGGTTTTCTCAGGAAAGATCAGTAATTTTGATTCAGTGAATATTTCCATGCTCAACATGCTATATATGCTAGTTACAGATAAATTTTATAATTTCAGTGACCTTGTCTTGTTTGAGTTAGGCTTTAAATTAGGTGAGTTAGCTAAAAGAGTTAAGAATGTGTATTATGCTAGATTTCTTATGTTATTGGCTAACCACCTCTGTGAAGAGATTGTGCTTGAAAACCCTAACAACAAACTGGATTATTGGGTTCAAGAGAGAAGGCTCATTGCAGATTTGAACAGGGCCAATCATCACAAGGATGTGCCAATGTTCTACTTTCCTGTAATGCAGGCACCTCAGGTAAGTGAGGTAAGTTCATCCATCCCTACAACTATTCCAACCTCCACAATTTCTTTGAGTTCAGGAGTAGCTATGGCAACTGTGCCAATGACCAAACAGTTGTCTACCAAAGCTACCAAACCTACTACTATTTCCAAATCCAAATCAAATAAAACACCTTCTGGTATCTCTCAAAAGATGCCAGTTGAAAAATCCACCAAAGCCAAAGAGGGGAGTGTGAAGGAGGGTAAGTTAGGTGAGGGAAGGGGTGAACATCAAAGAAACCCCAAGAATAAGGTTGGAGAGTTGAGTGAATCCCAGCCTAGCCACACTGCAGTTTCCCAACAAACTGCAGTGCTTAAAAAGGATAAAAGCTCACTTCTAGCTGCATCCTCCCAAAAGGATGTAGTTATTGAACAAAGCTCTCAACCAATAGCACAGGCCAAGAGGGTTAGGGACACAAGCTCACCCCAAACTTATACAAGAAAGAAGAAATCTAAAACCTCTGGGGATGCACAGGATACACACACAATGCAAACTGGTGCTAAAGACACAGTCACTGCACCTTCTGAAGTTCAGTTTGATGTGGCTCCAATAAATGTGGAGTCACAGCCAAAATCTCTAGTTAAAGAAGCACCTCAAACACCATACTCACCAATAAATTCTCTGGATGTGGATATGATAAACATATCAATTCCTGATTCCCTTCTTTAACTCTGTTGGGGAAACCAAAATCCAGTGCAAGTGAGCATCATCTTTTAGATGATTTGTTGGCTCACTTGCCAATTCTTTCAGAAATTGTTGTGTCATCTGTGCCTAAAATCTTTTCAATCAGCACAGAGTCAACAATAGTTTCTCTTCCCATCTCATTCATTTCTACTCTCTCGACGGATATTGCTCATCCGTCGAGTAGTGATTGTATCCCGACGGATAAGCCTAACAACAGTTATTCGTCGGATAGCAAAACCACTCACTCGATGGATATCACTCATCCGTCGAGTATCTCTGTACAACTTCAAACTTCAATTATTTCAAGTGCAGAAGATTTAGTGGTTGTACAGTCACTCTTAGGATTGAGAGAGCAGAGTGTCTTGAGTGAGAGGCTGGGTTGCTCCCAGGCAAAAGGAGATAAAATGAGTGAAAATCTGCATTCCATTTCTTCAGGATTGGCAAAAGGGAGTGAGAGGAGTCCCACCTTAGTAGGTGAAGCTGAGGGTGTGAGGGTGGGGAGCCAGGGTGAGACCCTGATGCAACAAAAGAGAGAACATGAGAGAAAAGCATGTACATAGGATATAAGGGTGGATCCAGCCATTGCTCATGAGTCAATGATTGTGGATGATGCAGAAAAGGAAAGACAATTTCAGCAACATTACAAAGCTGTAATTGATAACATTTCCTTGGATGCTGAAACGTTTACTCATCCTGTGTCAGCCTATTAACTGTTGGCTGCTCAGGGCAATGAGGAGGCAGAGAAGACTTTAAATCCAGTACATACTTCAGAATCTCTACAAAGGGATAAAGCTGCTGTTAATTTAATGCCTTCAACAGCTGGTGAGCCATCTGAAGAATTTGGAGTAAATTCTAATGATGATGACTCTGTCTCATTTGATGGAAGAATGAACTTAGGGGGAGATGAAGGCCCAAGTTCCATTCCAGATCTACCTTAATGGGCATTGACAAAGGAGTCTACACCAGGACAATTCAATGTATCCTTAGTCAAATAAATCATGTATATCCAAAAGGCCATTCAGAACACCTCAAATGCTGGTACCAAGGCTATTCTTCAAGCCCACCTAGATTCTCTACATTTCATGAAGCTACAGCAATTAAGACAGAATCTGAGTGTGGATGAACTCAAAAAGGATATAGCTGACTTGAAGACCTATAATTATGAGAAGCTGGATTCAATAATGCCCTATGGTACCATGCAGGATCTACTCCTCAGACTGAGAAGAGAATCAGATGCTGTAAGTCATATGTCATAGGCCTATTTGTATATTCGAGGATTCAACTCAACTCAAATAAGAATGTAATAAGTAAATAGTGGATCTACCATCAAAGAGATCTCGCAAAGTAATATCTGTCAAAGGATTCAGAGACAAGGTTCATCTACAGACTTGAGGAATTAATTCACTGGAAGAAGTTCAAGAAATTGATCATGCCTCAGTGATATAAGTCAAGATTGTGGATTTAATCAAGTGACAGAGATCTCGTAAGGGTATCAATAAATTACAAGGATTTAATCTGAAGAAAATCAAAGTATCAAAGTCAAGACATAAAGAAACGTCACGGAAGTTAGTCACTCATGAACCAGACAGTACATCGAGTGTCAACATTGAAGTGGTGGAACTGATTCATAATTTCAGTGATTTTCAGAAGATATTCAGAAGATTGGTTGCTGCTCAGGATTAGTATTAATTATCTATTAATTAATTAAGTCATATAATTTAATTAAGAAAATAAATTATATCTGCAAAGATTAATTTATTGATTAATTGAATTAATTGATTAATTAATTCAGAATTAATATTAAGGACTTTCAGGATTTTAATTGGTTTAAAATCTATTTAAATTCAAACAAGACAAACTGATTGTATTAGTATGACAATCGGTATGACAATAAATAGTCATACCGAAAGTCATGCTAATTCATTTAATTGTCTTGTTAGAATTATTATTAGATTAAAAATCTGTTATTAATTTCAGTACGACAATCTGATTGTACTAATATGACAATCTGTATGACAATCAATAGTCATACCGAATGTCATGCCAGTACAGTTGATTGTCCTACCGAAAGTCTTGCTGAGCTAAAAGGAATTGTCATGCCAGTTCTTTTGTGTTCGGCTGTTTGTTTTAAAAAGAAGCAGAAGACCAATTCAATTCAATAACATAGAAAAGAAGTCAAGAACATACAGAGAGAAAAAGCAGCCAAATATTTCATCTTATATGCTAATTCAAGATCACAATTTCTAGTTTGTAATGTTAAATCCAATCAACTAGAAATCATTCTCTTGTTCTTGTGTAACAATCTAGCGGATCAAAATCCCTAGAACTTAATCTCAAATTGCGTTTAGCATTTGATTCTAATTATTACAAAAATAGAAAAAGTTCATGTCGAATTTATTCTAGATTTTTGATAATTAATTTGAGATTAATTCCTTGTAATCGATACAATTGTTGTAACACCTTTCAAGTTTAATAATATTTTTATTTAACTTGAATTTTGTTTTACATTTTTTATTCCGCATTTATTCGATTATTTGGTACTGTTTGTATTCAACCCCCCCTTCTACAAACACATTGGGATCTAACAATTGGTATCAGAGCCTTCTGATTAACGAACAAATCAAGATCCTAGACTTTTGTGATTTTTCAATTCCTTGAATTTTTATTCATTCAAAAATTCATAATGACTTCACAAAAAGTTGAAACCGTTAAAATTCCACAATTTGATAAAGAGAATTATATTATGTGAAAAAAGAAGATGCTCTTATTTTTACAAGTGGCAAATCCCAAATATTCAAACTTGTTAAATAAGGGGATAAAAACTCCGATGGTTATTGAACTGGAGGTGATAGTAGATGATGTTGTGATCACCAAAGCTAGAACCTATCCTAAAGATCCTGAAGATTTTACTCCTGATGAAAAGGAAGAAGCCTCCTTGGATGCCAGCCTTCAATTAATTTTAATTGATTCCCTTGATCCCTTAATGAACAGACATGTGATGAACCGTAAAAATTCCAAACACATGTGGGAAACTATTGAGGTGATCAATGAAGGCACAGAGGAAGTTAGGGAGAACAAGTTGAAGATCCTAACCTCTGAGTATTAACATTTCAAATCAAATCCAGGAGAAGGAATTACTGAAGTGTTTGAGCTGTACAATGCGTTGATCAACAACCTGAACATCAATGGAAAATTTTATTCAATCAGGGAGGTCAACAAAAAGTTCCTTTTAACACTGCCAACTCATCTTGAACATAGAATCACTGCCATTAGAGAAGCTAGAGATCTAAGTGAGATTTCTTTGGACAGGCTCTATGGAGTGTTAAAAACCTATGAGTTGGAGCAGATTCAACAGAAGGAAGTCTATGGGAAGGATAGAATGGTCAGCATATCTACTGCACTTGTAGCTGAAGGTCAACAATAACAGCAATCTCAACAATTGGAGAGAATGGTACAGTGTTCCAAGGCTGAGGAAAATATATTAGTAGCAGAATATGATCCTCCTACTACAAATCAATCAAGTGATGATTTTTATTCCTTGGAAGAGCTGGAGCAATTGGAAGATGAGTCAATGGCCCAAATTGTCAAGAGATTCTCCCATGTCAGATTCAAGAGGAATCCCAAGCTTAAGTACAAGTCCAACTACAATAAATTCCAGAAAGGTGGATCTTCATCCTCTAACACCAGCAGTGGTGAATACAAAACAGGGATGATTGATCGGAGCACCATTAGATGCTATAACTGCAATGAGTTGGGATACTTTGCCACAGAATGTAGGAAGCCAAAGCAAGTAAGAAAGAACTCTGAAAGGGCTTATCTGGCAAAGGGAAGAAGCTGGGATGATACTGACAGTGAAGATGAAGAAGAAGGAAATCTTGCTCTTATGGCTATTGATGGAAAAGCTTCATCATCAAGAATAGAGGTAAAACTTTCTGATGCTGAAATGGTTTATCATCTAAGAGGTAACTTAGATTGTGCACGTCGTGATAATGAACTGTTAAGTTTACAGATCACAGACCTTGAGAAAGAGGTTAATGAATTAAGACTTGTGCACATTAATCAAGACAAATTAAAAGAACAAGTATCTTTTCTAGAGAATAGAGTTGACTGTTATAGAAAACTCGAAACTATTCTCAAAGACAAGATCACCGGTCTTGAGACTAAGGTTAGAGCCTACTTCAATTCTTGTTCGAAGGCTAAAGAGTTCTATAGTAAGCAAGCTGTTAATCAAACATCTGGAATAGGTTATGATTACAATACTGTTATTGGAGAATTAGGCATAAACTCCCCTCCTCATGTCTGTGCTAAAGGGAGGGAAGTACCACATGTGCTTAATGGTGTTGATGAACCCCTCTATAAAGCATCAATTGTTGAACCATTTGATGCGACCTCTTCTGTTATTCAAGAAGAAATACGTGCTGAGGATCATGCTTATGAGAAGATTGTTTCCAAGTCAAGTGAGTCGAAAGTTCCAGTCAAAGTTGTGAAAGCAATTGAGACTAACTCAGACACACATGAGTTGGATAACAATAATGCCATGTCTACCATGCATAAATTGCCTGCTGTTAATCACTCTCATAAAGCATGTGGTGTTTCTAATTGTATGTCTTGTGCTTTTAATATGATGTATGCTTATTTTAATGGTAAGCATGTTTCTAATGATAAGACTACTCCTCGTCAGCATGTGAATAACAAGAAGCATGATAGGTCTAAGACTGCTAGTCCTTCTAAGGCTAGAAAGGAGACATTTGTGCCTAAGCTTAAACATAAATTTGTTAAGGCTGTTTACAAGGTCAAATGTTCAGTCATTGAGGATGTTGAGACCATTAAAATTAAAAATGTTATTTTGCCTAACAAAGGACAATTCTACAAGTATGTCGGGCCCAACCAAGTTTGGGTTCCGAAGAAGGTCTAATCCATTTGAAGTGCAGAGCAGTATACAGGTGTAACCGGTAGTGTGGATTCTTGACAGTGGATCATCAAGACATATGACCGGAGATAGAGCCCTGCTATCAAATGTGAATTGAGAAAGCTGGCCCCCTAGTTACCTTTGGAGATAACAGCAAAGGTTTATCTGAGGGATATGGTTGTTTGCAAGCTGGTAATGTTATCTTGAACTTGTAAATAGTTTCTATATTTTTGCAAAATTTATATATAAATTTTTATTTGTATTTTCTGTAATTGTAAATATTGTATGATATATGAAATTGAATGTTGATATCTTGTTGATAGATATTTGGTATTTAATTCATTAATATTTGTTTTTATTATTATTATTTGTATTGTATTATTTTATTTTTATTTTATTTTAAATCTTATGCAACATAACAATTAGTATCTAAAGTACTTGACAAGTATCGGTCAATGATATCTTGTTAACATTATGTTGCAGTTATTTGTAAGCTTTTGACATGAATGAGAATTACTTAGACTTTACCCTAAGTGATCAATGTTTTATCAAAAACTCATTCATATTGAAAAATAAAATCAAACTTCTTTCTACATTAGTGATTTCTTATTTCATGTAAAATCTTTTGAAATCACTATTGTAAATCATTTTATCTCTCTATAGTGCCATATGTTCTGTGTTACAGGTTCAGTCTTCAATGACTTTCTTTCATTGACAGTCATGAGGTTGAAAACCCACAACGTCTATCCCAGACTGTAAAGACAAACACAAAAACAGAACCAACCAACACTCTCTTACCACTAAATATAGTATGAATGAGCGTGAGGGAGATAGTGCCTTAGTGCACCACATAAGGAAGGTTCTGTAGTCAACCCAGTAGCTCTGTCTCCTACATAGATGAGTAGTATTTAAACCGAGACAGCTGCTAGCCCCCATACATCTTCTCAAAAAGATGTAATGGCTGAAAAGGCACAAAAATAGTTACTAGATTCATTCTCTCAACAGGGTGTGTCTATTGAAATTTGCCTGTCGGCCAAGGTATCCGATGTAGTGTCACCACTTCAAACATAAACAATTCTTGATGCACAAGGAGAGGTTACACACACAAAGGATGAGTTGACGGAAACAAGAGTTTCGACCATTTTAAGGTCAGATTCGATTGTTCAAGGTTCGTTAATGGACCAATTGCCGTTATAGGTGTTAGGAGAGGATACTGATCCAAAAGCCATATGTCAGTGGTCAGTGTCTACCTCCCCAGGCTTAAATCCCCTGGATGCATCTGCGGATAGTGGATCTAACATAGGTGCAGATCAGCAACTTGTTGACAATGATTCAGATATTACCTGATGAGTCACAAGGAAATGTCTTCACAGACATTAGAAGGGAACTTTGATCTTTATGCTAAATTCGTTGGATCATTGTTTACCTTCCTAGAATTCAAATCTGGAACCCTAAAAGGGAAACTAGCAACTTGTAGATTATGACTCAGATTTATCTGACGAGTTTAACAAGGATGGGGATTTGCGAACTCCCATTGCACCACCTGTGACCTCTTTAAGGATGGCTAAGGTGATTTTCCTTGCAGGTACAGCTGATTTTTGGAGCTATGAGAGGAGTGATACACTTGTGAGAATGAGTGTAAACACGAGTGGAGAGAAGAGTGAAACACATGTGAGGTACACTAAACAGAATCACACACTCACAGTGAGGAAGAAAGAGAAACACTTGTTATTTCTTTTCCAACCAAGTGAAATATGAGAACTCCTTCAGACGACGGCATACATTCCTTCTTTAAGGGGGAGATAAAAGCTTAAGTAATAGTTTGGAGGATTCCTCAACTAAGGGGGAGAAATAGCAGGGAGGAAGAAAAAGATCCTACATGTACACTACACCACACCATTGTTGTTTGTAACTACGGATCCTATTGTACGGGAGAGGTGGTAAACACAAGGTGATTTTCTAGTAAGGGAAGAAGCTGTTTTCAAAAGGGGAGTACCATTGGTTTTTATCTGCGGATCCTATTGTACGGGAGAGGTGGTAAACGAAGGTGATCTTCTTTAATCAGTTGATTCTCATAGGAGGAGAAGCAAGAGATATATGGGCTTCTCAACAGGAAATATGGTTGTACAAAAGAAGATGAAACTACTTGAAGATATGTTCAGTCTAGAGGAACATCTATTTGGAATCTGGAAAAGGTTAAATGTTATCCAGAACTTTTCTGCTATTTACTTTGCATTTCTGTTTATATCTTTTTCTTATTTGTTAGTTGAGTTATCCTCTAGGTATTTGTGTGTTATTTTCTACCAAACAAATAGGGGGAGATTGTAAGTCATATGTCATAGGCCTATTTGTATATTCGAGGATTCAACTCAAATAAGAATGTAATAAGTAAATAGTGGATCTACCATCAAAGAGATCTCGCAAAGTAATATCTGTCAAAGGATTCAGAGACAAGGTTCATCTACAGACTTGAGGAATTAATTCACTGGAAGAAGTTCAAGAAATTGATCATGCCTCAGTGATATAAGTCAAGATTGTGGATTTAATCAAGTGACAGAGATCTCGTAAGGGTATCAATAAAGTACAAGGATTTAATATGAAGAAAATCAAAGTATCAAAGTCAAGACATGAAGAAACGTCACAGAAGTTAGTCACTCATGAACCAGACAGTACATCGAGTGTCAACATTGAAGTGGTGGAATTGATTCATAATTTCAGTGATTTTCAGAAGATATTCAGAAGATTGGTTGCTGCTCAGGATTAGTATTAATTCTCTATTAATTAATTAAGTCATATAATTTAATTAAGAAAATAAATTATATCTGCAAAGATTAATTTATTGATTAATTGAATTAATTGATTAATTAATTCAGAATTAATATTAAGGACTTTCAGGATTTTAATTGGTTTAAAATCTATTTAAATTTAAACAAGACAAACTGATTGTATTAGTATGACAATCAGTATGACAATAAATAGTCATACCGAAAGTCATGCTAATTCATTTAATTGTCTTGTTATAATTATTATTAGATTAAAAATCTGTTATTAATTTCAGTAAGACAATCTGATTGTACTAATATGACAATCGGTATGACTCATGCCAGTACAGTTGATTGTCCTACCGAAAGTATTGTTGAGCTAAAAGGAATTGTCATGCCAGTTCTTTTGTGTTCGGCTGTTTGTTTTAAAAAGAAGCAGAAGACCAATTCAATTCAATAACATAGAAAAGAAGTCAAGAACATACAGAGAGAAAAAGCAGCCAAATATTTCATCTTATCTGCTAATTCAAGATCACAATTTCTAGTTTGTAATGTTAAATCCAATCAACTAGAAATCATTCTCTTGTTCTTGTGTAACAATCTAGCGGATCAAAATACCTAGAACTTAATCTCAAATTGCGTTTAGCATTTGATTCTAATTATTACAAAAATAGAAAAAGTTCATGTCGAATTTATTTTAGATTTGTGATAATTAATTTGAGATTAATTCCTTGTAATCGATACAGTTGTTGTAACACCTTTCAAGTTTAATAATATTTTTATTTAACTTGAATTTTGTTTCACATTTTTTATTCCGCATTTATTCGATTATTTGGTACTGTTTGTATTTAACCCCCCCTTCTACAAACACATTGGGACCTAACAGATGCTGAAAAGAAGCTGGCCAAATTGGAAGACAGAGTTCAAGTAATTGAAAACTATGTGGCCACTATTCTTCAAAATCAACAGTCTCAGGCCAGTCTTCTAATGCAACCGGCTAAAGCACAAGGCTTGACTCCTCAACTTGATGATAACAAAAAGGGGGAGAAAGGACCAAGTGAGGGGGAGAAACTTCATATACAAATCAGTAAAGTAATTGTGCCTTCAATTACTGTCTCAAAGCCACCAGTTGCAGATGGTATAGATCTGATTCAAGCAGCAGCAGCTAACTTGAAAGTTGCTTAGAAAGAACAGTTGAGGTTGGTCAACTGGAAGAAGATTGATGAGGAGATACAGAAAAAGTTTGAACTTGTCAAGGAGCCAGTTAATTCAGCCATCCATCACTCTCAAGTCAAGCAAATTAGTGTGAATGAGATGAGCATGAACTATCTGGAAAGAGGTGCATCAAGTCTCCAAAGGCTGAAATGATTCTTAAACCAAGGGTAAACTACTCAAAATCATCCTTGAAGAACCCCTTGGACACTGTATATGAGACACCCAAGCCTGATGAGAAGAAGCTTCTGTCAAGATCAATTGTCTTCTATAAAGATCCAGCTGATTCAGTTTCTAAAAGGAGGATTGCTAAGATTTTCAGAAATGGGAAAGAAATTTGTGTGGTGGCTGGACACCCTCAATTTGCTCAAGCAAAGAGAGAAGAAAAAGCTAGATTGAAGCAGGAGAAGAAGCAGGCTGCTCTAGATGCTAAAAAGGCTAAACAAAAGAGAGAGCAGATTGCTATCTTGGCCAAGCTACATGCTGTAAATTCATCACAACAAATTACCTCTCAACCATCTGAAGCAACTGAATCAAGGAAGCAAGTTGAAGAACAGGAGAAATCTCCAAGAAAGAAGCAATTGGCTAAAAGAACTAAAAGGAAACTGGAAATTGTTGACAAGGAATTGGAAGATCAATTTCCTAAGGAATCCACACCAGCCACAACTCAAGCATCAAAACCCTTTGTGGCATTTGAAGATATAAGGGTGGTGGATCCCTACAGGAATATTCATGGTGAACCTATTGTTCCCAAGGATGAGCCAATAGAATGGGAGAACATACCAATTCCAGACTTCAATCTACCAGTCCTTAGCAAGCCAAAAAGGACAAAGTCAAGAGCAGTCAAGAAAGTGAAGCTGTCACCTCTAAAATCCAAGTCTGTAGTTAAAGCTCAGCCCAAAGTCAATAAGGGAGACTACTTGTACTTGTGTGACATCAAAGAATTTTCTGATTTAAACCTCTATCTGGATGAACTAGATGAAGTAAGAAGTATTGATGCATACAAGAACCTACCTGAAAGGTTAGTGTTCATGTACAAAGGAGGAAAGGAGATTCAGTGGCCACTTCACAGGATTCTTCAAGAGAGCCAAGCTATACTGATTAAAGTTTATTCATCCTTCAAGAAGAATTTTGTGTTCATTATCACTGCAAGAAGACTAGTATTGAAGAAGATTGAAGAACTAAGGAGTGTTAGAGCTAAATATGCACTCCCAAAGACTCTTATCATCCCATACACAGGGAGAAGAGTGCATCTAAGGTCCTACTGGATGATGGAGTTCATAGATGACAAAGGGGTGAGAAGATTCTTCAGATTAGAAGACCAATTGAGCATCTCCAGCAATGAGACTCTCTTGGAAATGCAAGAAAATCTAAATCTCTCAGAATCTGATGAACTGGAATTCCACAGGCAGCTCCAAAATCAGATTGATGAAAACAACAGAAATCTTGGAAGAAGATCCAGACCTTCAAGAAACTAGAAAAATCTGCTCAGGCTAGAGGAGCATCTTGAAAATGACTGTGAGCTAAACTTTATACATTTTGATTAATTGAAGCACTTTTCAGTATTATCTACTTTTCTTTAAAGCTGTATATTTAGGGTGTTTTGTTATCATCAAGTATCTCTTAATTTATGGCTACAATTCCAGTAGACATAAATTGGGGGAGATTGTTGTGCATATGTTGTGTACTTGATGATTACATAAACAAAACACCTAAGTAGATTTTACTTAGTGAAATAATGTAGCACTCGACGGATAAGGATTATAGTCCCGACGGATAAATCATTATAGTCCCGACGGATGATAACTTATTATCCATCGAGTGAGTAGCTTATGTAATAATGAGTCTGTAGCACATTTCTGCATACACCCGTGTATACATTCTGTAGTAGCATATAAGTCATGTTGACTTTAACTAGATATGCAGAATAGGTTGATTAATTGTACATAGATAATGTCTTGTAATTCTGCATAAATGAATTGAAGTCAAGTGCCAAAATAGCTACCGACGGATGATTAACAAAGCCATCGACGGATGATCAAATAGCTATCAACGGATGTTTAATATAGCAGTTGACGGATGATCAATGAAGCCATCAACGGATGATCATAAAGTCGACGGATGATCATGTACTCAACGGATAAATAATTCAAATATCAGTTGACAGTGACAACTGGTCACATGCGTCGAAGTGTATGCAAATGGAATGAGGAAGAGAACAAAGTAACAAAGCATTAGAACCGGTAGTTTTTATAATGATCATGTCTTTTGACTTTGTAATCTTGGTAATATATAAACTAAGAAGTAGCAAATAGAAACTAAGATCTGAGATACAAAAAGTGAGAAACATTTGTAAGCAGAATTATTAGCATTTCTCTGTATTCTCAGTAGTTCATATTTGTAAGCAGTTGTGAGCATTCTTGCACACAGAGTTCTCTCGATATAATATATATCTCTGGTGGAATTGTTTAAATCCACCAGAAAGTTTTTAAAGACTCTTGTTTTTAATTACTTATATTTTGATTCACTTAAGTTTTTATTCCGCATTGTGCTAATCAACACACTTATATTTATATTCGAGTTCGAACATTTTTATTTTAAGAAAAAGGTTCAAGAATTCCATTCAACCCCCCTTCTGTAATTCTTGCTATATTGTTAAGGGACTAACAGTAAGGCGTATGATCGCATAGAATGGGAGTTTTTAAAAGAAATCTTATTGAAGATGGGTTTTTCTCAATGGTAGGTTGTTTGGTCCTTCAATGTGTAACTACGGTGATTTATTCAATTGTTTATGGGGAACATGAAATAGGACCAATCCAACCAACTCGAGGAATACGACAAGGGGACCCCTTATCCCCTTATTTATTCATCATTTGTGCGGAAGGATTATCAACACTTTTGGGTAAATATGAGCTTCAACAACGTATCCATGGAGTGAGAATTTGCAAAAAAGCCCCAATGATCAGTCACATCTTGTTTGCGGATGATTCGTACTTGTTTTGCAGAGCTGATTCGAGTGATGCTAGTAATGTGGTAGAGCTGCTGCATACCAAATGTCATTGGCAGAAACAAATCAGCTTTATTGGGGTACTTGAAAGATAGAGTCAACATAAAAATAAGGATGTGGGAAGGGAATTATATTTTGAAGGCTGACAAAGAAATTCTAATTAAACATGTAGCTCAAACACTGCCATCGTACGTAATGAGTGTTTTTCTGCTTCCCCTGGAAATCACAAAAAGCATTGAAAAAACTCTTTCGAAATTCTGGTGGAACTCAGCCCAGTCGAGTGGTTCAAGGCTTAATTGGATGAGTTGGGATAGGTTGGCTATGCATAAACACGCTAGTTGGTATGGGATTTCGGCACTTTAAGTACTTCAACATTGCTATGTTGGGAAAGCAACTCTGGCGTTTAGCTACAAATCCAAACAGTCTAGTGGCGAGACTTTACAAAGCCAAATATTTTGCCAATACGAATGTTTTACATGCACAACTGGGGCATAACCCGAGTTTTATATGGCGGAGTATTTTAGAAGCTAGACATCTAATTACTGAAGGCATGTGGTGGAGAGTTGGTGATGGTTCCTCCATTCAAATTTTGGATGAACCATGGTTGTTAACAGATGTGAACCCGTATGTTACCTCAATTCAAGAACCTTTACAAGGTAAAATAGTTGCGTCTCTAATGTGTGTTAACTCCAAGGAGTGGAATTTAGAAGTAGTTCGTGATGTGCTTAATGATAGAGATCAAAAGTATGTGTTAGCCATTCCTCTTACATTGTCAAATTGTGATGATAAATTATTCCGGAGGTTGGAGGAGTCAGGTAACTACACAGTTAAATCAACTGACAAACTGCTGCAGTCACAGAGAGGTATGTGAAACGTGGAGGATTGTGATGAAATCTGGCAGTTTCCATGGCGTACGAAGGCACCTCCAAAAGCTCTAAACTTAGTTTGGAGAGCCCTGGCTGACTGTCTTCCAACGTTAGCTCAACTTCATAAAAAGAAAGTTCCAGTCAAGACCATTTGTCCAGTGTGTCACCAGGAGGAGGAATCAATTCTACACAGCCTGGTAACATGTCACTATGCTCAACAATGTTGGCTATTACTCTTGCCATAGATCAATTATCATACAGCCCCAAGCTTTAAAGATTGGTCGTGGTCAATGTTTAGTGCGGTTGACAAAAGGAAGCAATCAGAGGTCATTACACTATGTTGGGCAATCTAGAAATCACGTAATGATCTCATCTGGAACCAAAAAACTACATCGATGATTAAAACAGTAGTAACAACAAGGAAGGCACAATGGATAGTAACCCTAAAACAGGTCGTTTACAACTCCACTTCAGCCGTTTGCAGAAGGAGATGGAGCAGTTATATGTGTTAAGCCTCAGCCAAACAAAGTCAAGATATCAGTTGATGCAGCTGTATATGATGACTGAGAGGGGGTTGGTTTTGGATTAGTGGCCAGAGATTGTAACGGAGATCTCATTGAAGCAAAAGCAATTTTCTGTCTGAACATTATGACAGCACTAATGGTAGAAGCAATGGCGGTTAAGGAAGCTTTAAGCTGGACAAAGCTTCGAGAATGGCATGCAGCTACTATGGAATCTGATTGTCTAAGCGTGGTGCAAGCGATCAAGAGTCAAGTAGTCATGCGATCCTATTTTGGATCGATTATTATGGAGTGTCGCAGGATAATTCAAAAGTTAAACAACATTAGCTTGTATTTTGTTAAGCGATCCGCTAATATGGTGGCCCGTCAAGTAGCAAGGGAATCATATTATTTGTCTGGTGGTATAATCGATAGGAGTTCTGTTCCTAGCTCGATTCAGTATTGTATTGGCATGGATTTGTATACGTAATGAAAATATCAGCTTTTCGTCAAAAAAAGTAGTAATAATCACTATATAGACTTTGAAGTGAAGTGTGAGCAAGTGTGTCGATGGCGTTACACAGGGTTTTATGGGTGTCTAGAGAGGCAACATATTAGAGAATCATGAAAAATAATCAGAAATCTAGCTGTATCATCTCAATTACCGTGGTGCATTATCGGGGATTTCAACGATATGATGCACATTCATGAAAAAAAAGGAGGGCGTAAGCAGGAAGCTGTGTTATTAGAGGGTTTTAAAGATGCAGTGTATGATCGTGTACTGAGTGATTTAGGGTCTATTGGTAATGATTTCACATGGGAAAAGTCGAGGGGAAGTTCAACATGGGTCTAAGAATGGCTCGATAGGGGACTGGCTAATAAATAATGGAAAGATATGTTTTCCCAGGCTATAGTTACAGTTATCGAGGTATCAACATCTGATTGTATGCCTCTGTTGTTAGAAGTGACTAAAGTGATGTATGCTCCAAAGAAAAACGCTTTCGTTTCGAAAATATGTGGATCAGAGAAGAGTAATGTCGTAATTTGGTGCAGGAAAACTGGGTACAAGCAGCATGAAGGAGCATACTATTGCCTAAGGCTTGAATAATGGGGATGAGGAAAAGTAAAGGAGATGCGAATCAACATTCAAGAGACTAGAAATGAGATGAGGAAAGGGTTAAATATCAAGTAAGTCACTTACTGCGTCCAAATGTATCAAGTGAGTCACTGGTTACAAAACTGACTCAAATGAATCACTCATTTGAAAATTTGTATCAAAAATATCATTATATCGTTAATCGAAATTCTTAAAAATATTATATTGAGTTTGGCATATTTTTTATGAATGATATTACATCCAAATGAAAGATTCTGAGTTCTAGTATTTTAGATAATATTTTTAATTTTTTTTAAATTTATTTACTATTTATTTTTATTTAAATCAAATAATATAATAAAAAAATTAAAAATAAATAGTTGATAAAATTTTAAAAATCTAACAATATTATCTAAAATAGTAGAACTCGTAACCTTTCATTTGGATGTAATATCATTCACAAAAAATGTGGGAAACTCAATATATAATATTTTTAAGAATTTTGACTAACGATAGAGTAATATTTTTGATATAAATTTTTAAATGAGTGACTCATTTGAGTCAGTTTTGTAACCAGTGACTCACTTGATACATTTGGACGCAGTAAGTGACTTACTTGATATTTAACCCGATGAGGAAATATAGATCTGGAAGGGATGCATATGATGTAGAAGAGTATAATAAAGCTAGATGGGACTTCATGCAGCTACTTGAGAAACAGGAAGTCTATTGGAAGTAACGTGCGAAGCAGTTTTAGCTTAAGGAAGGAGACCAAAATACAAGATTTTTTCACAGATAAGCATGGGACTTGGAGGGACATGCCTGATGATATAAAATAAATAATCACTGATTACTTTGAAGAATTGTTTCAGGCGAACATAATAGCAAGTACACTTTCTGAATGGGAGGTAATTAACAAAGTTACCGAAGAGCAGAGTTTGAGTCTGATCATGCCAGTTACACAAGAGGAAGTAAAAGAAGCATTATTTCCATGTATCCTGAAAAATCACCAGGATACGATGGATTGAATCCAGGTTTCTACCAAGCTTACTGGAATATAGTGAAAGAGGACGTAATTATATTTTATCAGTCATTCTTTCCTACGGGAAAGCTACCAGATGAGATAAATCGTACTTTGATTTGTCTAATACCAAAAATAAAACAGCCGCAACATATGAAGGATTTACGGGCAATATCCTTATGTAAAAGGTAATGGCTAATAGACTTAAACAATGTCTACCAAGTTTGATTACGGAAAATCAAGTGCTTTTGTCAAGGGTAGATTACTGATGGATAATGCGCTCATTGCCTTTGAAATCAACCATTATATTTGACGAAAAAATCAAGGAGCAAATGGAATGGTTGGACTAAAGTTAGACATCTCTAAAGCATATGATCGTCTTGAATGGTCTTTCTTGGAAAATATGATGATTAAATTTGGTTTCAACAGTGTGTAGGTGAATAGAATTATGAAATGCGTCCAAACAATTACTTATAGCTTTATTCGAGACAGAAGTGAATTTGACAATGTTCAACCAAAACGGGGTATTAGGCAAGGGGAGTGGATCCCCCTTACCTATATTTTGTGTGCATAAGCACTCATGTCGATCATAAAAAGAAATGAAGCAGCTGGTTTGGTTCACGGATGCTCTATTGCTTGCTCATGGAGCACCTCCTATTTCGCATTTATTATTTGCGGATGGATGCTATATTTTCTTTAGAGCCACACTTTAAGAAGCCAAGAGCATGAATAGTATACCGGAGAGGTATGAAAGTCTGTCAGGTCAATTGATTAATTATACGAGGTCAGTTGTGACATTCAGCCCAAATACTGATCGTAATAGCAGACAGCAGATTAGTACTACACTTCAAGTCCAATAAGCGAAAGTACCAGGGAGTTACTTAGGCTTACCAATGTATATTGGAAGAAGAAAGAATAACGCATTCAAATTCCTCCCAGAAAGAGTTAGTCAGAAGTTGCAAAATTGAAATAATAAAAAAAATATCAAAGGGAGGAAAACCGGTATTACTCAAAACTGCAGCACAATTAGTCCCAAACTTTTGGATGAATTTATTTGTCATCCCGAACGAAGTAAGCAATGGTATTCAACACCAGATGAATGCGTTTTGGTGGGGGTCAGGCGGGAGTAGTAGATGGATACGATGGTTGGCTTGGGAAAGACTTTGTGAAGAAAAGTATAATGGGGAGTTGGGCTTTCGAGAACTTAAAAAAGTTAACACTGCAATGTTGGCAAAACATGGATGAAGACTAATAAATGGTGATAATCCATTAGTTACCAAATTGATGAAGGCCAAATACTATCCCAATCCCAGTTTTATAGATGCGAAGTTGAGAATTAACCCAAGTTACACGTGGAGAAGTATTCTTCAAGCTCAAGAGGTTATAAAATAGGGTGTCGAAGGAGAATAGGGATGGAGAAAGCACGAATATCTTTAAAGTACTATGGCTTCCTTGTTTGCAGAATGGTTATCTCACAACTACCATGCCCACTGAATTGGAGCAGATGACGGTTGGAAATTTACAGGCGGATAGTAAAGATAAATGGGACGAGGAGATTTCGCACGACCTTTTTAATGACAAAGATATTGAGTTGATTTAAAGAATTCATATCCCAAAGCATGTGAAACACGACTCATGGTTTTGGAGTTTAGAGCACACATGAAATTTTACTGTTAAAAATTGTTGTAGACAACTGATAGGCGAACAATAATGGCCACTGGCGGGGTTCTAGAAAAGACTATGATCATCGGATCTCCCAGGAAAGATTACAAACTTCATGTGGCGAGTTTATAAATCTGTCATATCAACAACTATGGCCCTATCAGCAAATCATGTACAAATTGATACTAGATATTCTTGGTGTCTAGGACCAGATGAAACCATCGAGCATGTTCTATTTCAGTGTGCGTTTGCAAAAGATGTATGGACAAAGGTAGGGATTCACGAGGTTAATACTGGACAAAATCAAAAAATGATATGGGACATGTTTTGTTCTCTTTTTAATATTTGCAATCAAGAGAAACTAATATTGATATTAACAATTTGTTGGAGTATTTGGAACATACGTAATCAATGGGTTTGGAATAAGGTTGCAGGTTCAGTATTTGGTGTTTATGCAGGTGCTCTAAATTGGTTTAATGGCGGGAATGAATAGTCAATATGAAAAGTAGAAGGGAAACCCAAGTGTTACTATGGGCCCGAGATAATGGTTACCACCACAACCTGGTTGGGTAAAAATAAACGTTGATACAACCATTTTTGAAACTGATGGAAGTATTTAGGAATAGGAATGAAGCTGGGGAGTTCATCTGTGCTCGAGTGCAGAAAATTGAAACAAAAATGCAACCGAGGCTGGCTTAAAAAGGCTTTGTTAGAACAAACAGTTTGAATTTATAAAAAATGTACTTTTGAAACATATGCAAAGTTACTAGTTGTGCATGTACAGGGGTTTACGGGTGTTCATTCTTTCACACAACCGTGTTAGATTGTATTGATCACTTTAAACATTTTAATGATGTGCTAGTTGGTTTTATTCATAGGTCTGCAAATAACGTGACTTGTATTCTAGCAAGGACTGCATATACTGTATCAGGCTTTCAAGAGTGGTTTGGTATTGATCCGGAATTTGTTTCAAATGTACTAATATTTGATTCTATCTAAAACAAGTAAGTTTATTTTTAATAAAAATAACTCCAAAAATTTACCCCACACTTCGATTTCCCCCCCGGTGTCACTTTTTTTTCCAAAAGAAAAGGCATCAAACTTGTTTCTTCAACTCGTGAAAAACATGAAAGAAGACCCCCACTGGCCATTTTTATTTTTTTATTTTTTTATTCATGTCAAGAAAAGATATTTGTACAAAATCATTCATACAAGGCAAGAAGCAACACAGACAATATGAAACCACAAATCTGTTATACTGATATGTTGTAAGAAATTATGAAACACGTATCTCATATTCAAAGATGAGCTCTCTCCCACCCCACCATTCTTATTTACCAACAAAAAGATTTCACATGGGTGGGGGCATCATTTTTCACAAGCATACACTCACCAGCCTAACTCCCATTATTCCCTTGCCCTTGTCCCCGGCCAACCCCTTTCAGTTAACCACCGCTACCAGCTTTCATGCACACATAACACGCTAGCGAAACCAGGATCTTAAAACATCCGAGGCTAAAATGCATAATTTTGAAAAATAGTTTATTTTCTAAGACATTCTAGGCTAAAAAATATAATACTTACTTTACATGATCAACCGGAATTTCAGCCTAACCTACTCCTCTTACTACACACACATAAATGTTTATATGTTTAGACGCTTGTAGGCAAATTGGACATTGTATGTGTATTGAGAAGAAGTTTCTGGCTAGTATTGCAAGAGACATTTGGCTAAAAACCAAATAGTTTTGTATCCACATGTTAAGTGGGACTCAATCAAGACTTGAACAAAGCAAACTGACCTTACATGTTGGTTGTTAGCCATTAATCCCTTGCAAGCAAGCAACAAAAGTCGTTCCTAAATTTATTCCCAGAGAGAATAATATCTTTCCTCGCAATCGATTAATAATTACATAGCAAGATTCATGCATAATGCTTGACAAATTTTCGGAATGTGCACAAACAAAATGTGCTTGCATGAGGTATAATTAGGTAGTAACTAATTTACCCACCAACTGTGTAACTGTGCTACTTAGAGAGTATGTATTACTAGAAGTAGTCCACAGGAGTTTCAGGACAGCTTTCATCGGATAAAACATCTCGAGTAAAAGGAGGAGGAATGAAAGGCGGTGACGTACATTTTAGAAGTGCCCAATTGACCCCTTGGAAAAATGGATGTTGCCTAATTGCTGTAGCACCCTTAGTGGACCCCAGTCGCCTTGCCGGATCCTTTAGCAACAGCTGTGAAATTAGGTCCTTAGCCGTTGCTGGAACTGTTGGCTCTTTAGGAAACTCGAGGGCTCGAGCCACAATGTTAGCTAAGGTAAGTTCATTATCCATACCCCTAAAGGGTGTCACACCATAAAACAGTTCAAATATAAAAATCCCTAATGTCCACCAATCAACTGGACTGCCATGGCCCTCACCAGACACAATTTCTGGTGCCAAATACTCGTGTGTCCCAACAAATGACATTGACCTAACATCAACTGGCTCAGCCACAAATTCAGGTCCATTGTGATGGATAGGCTTCTTCTTTCTCTTAAGTTTAGGATTGAAACATGAGACCGCTGGGACAATACAGTTGGGAAGAATGCACGAGGATGAAGCAAATGGTGGAGGGTCAATGTGATACTCACTCCGGAAAGGTTTGCTAAGAGGGTTCTGATTGGTAATAATTTGAGCAGGAGTTGACGTCGAGCTGTCACATTTTAACGAGAGATCAAAGTCAGTGAGCATGATGTGGCCATCAGATCGAACTAAAACATTTTCAGGCTTTAGATCACGGTAAACAATCCCCATCATGTGAACATATTCTATAGCTACCACCACCTCAGAGGCGTAGAACCTACAAACAATGAAGATACATTAGTGCTTGCAAATTGACTTCACACAGAACATTAATCTAGTCCAAGACTAATAAAACAATGCAGTATAGCTTCTTTATCTTTTTAATTTCATCACTGCAGCATCTAATAACAAAGTAATTATACTGCCATAAACAGTAAACTAATTGCACTTGGACCAACAAAGTACAACTGGTAATCTCAGATTTATATATAGGAAATTGGAAAAGAAGAGAGAAAGAACAGGATGCACCATGCCATGGAGTGGGGACCCATGTGTTCCTTTAAGATCAACACCATATATATTCTAGATGTTTACTTTTCAATAATATTACAACTCTAGATGAGAGCAGGTATTTGTTTTTTGTCTTCTATACAATGGAGGATTATACTCACTCATTAATTCATTATAGTCTTCCCTATTTCATGGATATTATATTTATACTTCTTGTGGTACTCTAGAAGATATTATCCAAATTAAAAAAATATCATACCTTTTCTGAGACAGTTATAACTTATAAACATATGGAGATGATCATTATTATTGTTTCCCAACTTATTTAATAATAACTAACACAATAGGTAGATTCTAAACCACCATAAAATTGATAGACTTCGAAAAACAAACAAGAAGGTATACATAGTGGGATTTGGGAAGACAGTATTGTCTACTCTAAATAGTAACAGTCCTTGAGCTAAAATTTAGTAATGGTATAGCAACTGAAGATCTGCTGCTAGCGCTTTAAAGGTTTAGAGTTCGATGCTCACAGCTCCTCTTCCTATACTTAAAAAATTGAATACTTTAAAAGAAAAGGTCAATTACAGGGAAAAAAAGCATCAGGTTATCTCTTATAATAGAGTCACATTTTGACGCATAAGTGCACTTCCATTATGTGCTGCATAGTTATTATTATTTCCTATTACGAGAACAGCGGTCTGTCTAAACTTAATCTCAAAGGTAAAGAACATTCGAGTAAACATACATCTTATTTTTCCCGTTCTATATCGTGATAAAGTTGAGTACATTTAGTTTCACCATCCGATAATCTAACTTTTGATGGTGCACAATTGCACATTATACATAATATGCGAAAGCTTATTGACGGAATACTGAAAATTTAAAGGCCAGAAAAATAATCAGGAAAGGTAACAAAAATTAGAATCCCCATAAATCCTGGAAAAATAATAACTAGAGCCCCATGATATTGGCTTCTGTGCTACCCTTCCTTGGAAGTTAAACAAGCAAGTAGGTTAAAAAATTCCATAATTTATGCTTCCCATCGCAAGCATTTACAGTAAAATAAGGTGCTTTTTCACATGCATACAAAAAATAATTACTCATTTTAAATTAGATACCAAGGATTAGGAGGTAGTTAAGCCATATATTATTCAACAGATGCCAATCTACTTGTAGGAAATTTCATAACAAATCATTATTTCATAGATAAGATAAGATGATAACTTACACATTTTACCATGTTTTGTTTGGATGGTGTTATTTTCTCCCATTCTAATCTAAGGTTCTATTTTGTCTTTTCACATTTATATACAAAATACACACAAATTTAAGAAAAAATAGAGGTCAACTAGAACATTGCTACATATGAGTAACATGTGACCATGTGTGAGTACATACCAAGAAGCAACATGGGCATATAAAAAATTCACATTTGATTTCACAAATCGTAATAAAGATTGTTACAACGTCACGTGCACCAGAGCATGAGCCTGATCAAACTAAACCAATGAATCATCATCACAATTAATCTTGTTAATCTCTGTGTTTAATGTTGGTGTTTAAGATGAGCACTACAACACACTGCCCAAAAAAACCTTACACAGTCAGTAGAGTACATGACACTTTAAATTTTAACTTGAAGAGTGGGGGGGGGTGGTAGACAGTAGACCAGTAACTCAGAAAAAGTAAAAATGAAAGTGTGTACGACAGTCTATGATACTACTAGATCTTCATAAACTCAACTAGACAATGACCATTGTGGGGGCATTCATCTGACAACTGGCTCCAGCTTCCTCCTCCACAATTATTATCCCCCACCCTCCCTCCTCAATATTCATTACCATATATATCCAAATATTTGTTCATTATATCAATCTCCAAATATCTCCCTGGTTTTTTAAGTTGAAAATATTAAGGGACATAATGCCAAAAATCATGCCCCTCATAAATTAAGAAATTTGTGACAATCTTTAACTACCTCCCAAAATTATGCATAATGTTATGATTTCACATGACCGCAACAAGAAGAGCCTATTGCATCCGATCATCGCACACCGCTAATGAATAGTACCAAAAAACGATAAATTTTAATGTGAGGACTTTGACTTCAATAACATTGTCTAATATGTTACAACTCCATCAATAAATTAATAAAATTTTATTGTTCTCGTTCGAAAAGTAATAATTAAAAAAATAATCACCGAGACTCACCTGACAGCGGATTCATGGAACCGCCTAGCAGGTTGGCGTTGTCTCAAAACATGAAGATCACCACCAGGACAAAACTCCGTTAACAAACAAGACCACTTAGGAGAATCCAAGAAACCATACAAAGTAGGCAAAAAAGGATGTTCAAGCATCTCAAGTATCTCCTTCTCAGTCCTGGCTCTGCCTTCTTTATTCCTGCTAGCAAGTTCTTTTTTATCCATGACTTTGGCTGCAAAAACAGCATCATTATGTCTACACTTCATCTCAGCCAAGTAAACACACCCTATGTCGCCTGCACCGAGTTTGTGGATGAACTTTAAGTCTGAGAGGAGGAGAGGAGCAGGTGGGTCAGTTGAAGAGGAGGTTCTGCGACGAATGGCGTCCCAGCATGGATCAGAGGAGTGTTTTGTGGTGAAAGTGGAGGAGGAGGATGAGCTTATGCTGCGGTTGTTGTCGGTTGTGGCTGTGGTTGCTGTTGAGTTGAAGCTTAGGCTTTCGAGATCGTCGGTTAGGTCGTCGACTGCCCATGGTGGCTCCATGTTGTCGGTTGTGTGATTCTGTATAAATATAGTTGAGAGAGAGACTTGAGAGAGAGAGAGAGAGGAGAGTAGTGGCTTAATGGGAGAGGAAGAGAGGGGAGGAGGGGGTATATAAAAATGGCTCCAATCTTGGGTTTTAATTTTTCTTGTTTTCGCCCTTTATTTATGGACGTATATATGGTCGTTTGTGTGATTTTGTGTTTGTGTAAAACTAAATCTTTTCGACTCGTTATTCTTTCCTATAATAATGTTAATTGATGCTCGAAACTCGAAAGCAGAAAATAATTGATAATTCGAGTTAAGAGTAATGTTATGGTTTCAAAAAAAAATCTTTTAATTTTTTTAAAAATAAGATTTCAGGAATTTTTTATCTGTTGGCCTGATTTATAAAGATTACCTGCCCAATATAAATTGACACATGATAAAAAAATTGAAATATTTTTGGGTTTGCTGAGATTTGAGGGAGCAGTCTAAAAAACGTAACGAATCTTTATTCTTTTTTAATCTTTGTTTTTGGTAAAGGACAGGGAAGGTAATAGAAATGTGCATGAAGGCCTTTTGTTTGCATACAATGCCACCGTCTTGTGTCATCTCCCCTCTGGTAGAGGATTGATGATAAGACAAGACTTGCTCAAAACTAGCCTTAAATTCATCACAAGATTTGCTCCTACTACAATAATTATTCATTCATGCCCCCAATTTGAATTGCAGCCGCATGGTTTATTTCAAATATATTTTTTTGTAAATCACAAGATTGGCTACTGCTATAAAACTATTCCACATGTATCTAAACCGCAGATAATAAGTGCGAAAAGTTGCATGTAACTAATATTGCGACATATTACAGATTGAAGAAAGATGTTGAGTTGCAAGGGTTGTCGGACTTGAGCCTCTACCATCTGAACTCCTCCAAGTATTAATATCAACATTGCTACTATTGCATCTACCTCCATTTCTCTGTAAAAAGTATAATTCTTACACTATAACCTACATATATTTATAATATGATACAACAGTGATGTCTGATCTCGAAAACCCATATTCTCATATCCTTGAGACATCAGAAGTTTTGCCTAAACATCTCAAACTCCAAATGATCTCCAGTGCCATTACATTCTTTCCAGCACTCATCATCTTCGTTATGTAAAGATATATCTAAAGTGGCACTCCTAATGTCACAAAATTTTGGAAGTTCAGGTGGCACTGCACACCTGATCAAAGCCCAGTTCAAGCCGTGGAAGAAGGCGTGTTGCTTGATTTCTGCTGCCCCTTTTACAGAACCTAACCTACTTTTTGGATCCTTTATCAATAATCGTCTCATCAAATCCATTGCTTGTGAACTTACCATGGGGCTCTCTGGGAACTTTACACACTCTGATACTACATTGCACAATGTATCGTCGTTTCCAGAACCTTTGAAAGGTGTCTTACCGTATAAAAGTTCATAAAAGAAAATTCCAAGTGTCCACCAGTCCACTGGACTTCCGTGACCTTCACCTTTTACGATCTCCGGAGCAAGATATTCATGGGTTCCAACAAAAGAATTTGATCGGGCACTTGTTGGCTCCACTATTAGTTGTGGCATTGAATTGATCTGGTCAGCTAGATCAGATTTTTGTTTTCGGGTTCTTGATTCATGCCTGGGTGTAAAGCATGGAACTTGCCATGCTGGTTGGAGACAGAACGGATCTATGCATCTAGAATCCGTGCATGGACTCGAAACTCTTTTTGGGGATTCAATGGGTGGAGAGGAATTCAGTATTGTCGGAGTAGCAGC
This sequence comes from Apium graveolens, assembly GCF_009905375.1. Taxonomy (NCBI): domain Eukaryota; kingdom Viridiplantae; phylum Streptophyta; class Magnoliopsida; order Apiales; family Apiaceae; genus Apium; species Apium graveolens. Next base: position 170,617,836 of record NC_133657.1, read on the forward strand.
ACATCTGAGTGACAAGTCAAAATCAGTAAGCATAATGTGACCGTCTTCTCGGACCAATATATTTTCTGGTTTCAAGTCACGATACACAACTCCAAGCATGTGAAGGTACTCCAGTGCAAGAAGGACCTCAGCAACATAAAATCTGCCACAGTAGCACAATATTAGACTAAGACATTCGACGAAGTTAAATTAATATAGGTAGAAATGGTACAAAGGCCAAGTTCATTGCATTCATTATAAACTCGAGAAATTTACCTCACTGCTTGCTCGGAGAAAGTTTTGCTCAGTTGCTTTTGCCGAAGAACATGTAGATCTCCACCTGGACAATAATCCATAACCAAGCAGGAGAAATTATTTGTCATAAATTGTGCATAAAGCGTGGGGAGAAATGGGTGGTCTAACATTTGCAGTATCTCTGTCTCTGTTTGAACCCTGGGCATTTTCTTCCTGGCAGCCAAAAACTCATTGTCCATCACTTTCACAGCGAACAGACACTCTGTACCAGCAAGCTTCCCAAGGTAAACATTACCAATGTCCCCACCACCAAGTTTCCTAAGCAACTCAAAATGCCTCAAACCTAAACTGACGTTCTGATTTTGAACATGCCGAATGGCATCCCATTTCGTGTCTTTTGACATGTGAGGCCGACAGCCCGTGCGAGACCCACTTAAGTTGCTTTCTTCACTAAAGGCTGTAGAACTGCTATACTCCCCGATGCTACTCTTTGAACTTTGAGAAAAATCACCTTTATCTCCTGTACATGATCTTTCGCCGGCTCTTATTACAACAGGTTTCTGGATGTCACTAGATTCTGAACTAAAACCTAATTTATTAGCACTAGAGTCTATAGAACTTAGACTCAATTTACTGCCAATGTTTGTACTACTCGAAGTTGAAGATTCTGACTCTTTTTCTTTACTTGGAGTCTTTCGTACAGTGTCAGGTGTGTGACCGATTTGATTGCTGAGACAAGTGACCAAATTATCATCAGAAACTCCACGAATACGACTGCAACAAGTTTCTACAGAATCTGAGTCCTGTTTCAGTTTGGTTTTAACAAATTTCTTGCTCCTCCAAGCGAATTTAATTAGATTGGGGTCAACGCTTCTAGATTTTGAAACCTTTTTGCCAGTTTTAGAGCTAGGTAATGAATCTGCAGTATTGCACTTATTTTTCTGATCATTTTCTTCGCATGTCGACTGAATTAAACTTTGATCTGTGTCCAGGATGATCTCATCTAGCACTGGGAGTTTTTTACCACTGTGAGGAACCAATGCTGAAAGTTTTGATTTCCTTCCCCTCCGCATCAACCTCATATACGAGATCTTACTACCAATACCAGCTGGTAAGGAAACAGTCTTTGACTGCTGGGATATTGTGGCGACTTCAGCTTTTTGAAGTGATGCATCCGCCAAAAGCGTAGAAGCAGCATTCTTCTTCGATACTTCCACATTCGGTGCATGTTGGGATTTAGGTAACTTCTCCGATATATCTGAAGTGCTTGTTTCTGGAAAAAGGGAGATCTCCAACAAATTCCCCGTAACCTCATTTATGGGATTGCCAAATTCACTGGCCTCAACTACTACAGTTCTGCAGATTTTCTTATTAGTGTTCACCTCTGAAGGTCTTGAAGTGCCACCCAGTTTTGACAATCTCTTTGTAGCAGCCATTTCAGAGGCCTGAGAGATGCATAATCCTCGAAGTGCCTGCTTCAGATTCGCAGGCTCTGAAATTCCAATTCCCGATGCTTGAGACGAACTAACTCTGACTGGTCGTTTCATATATTTTTTATGTAAATTCTCCCTTAAAGTTTGTGATGGTTTCATACCTCTACCTGATGCCTGGAAGCCGATTGCTTCAAACAATCGGTTAATATCATCTTCTATCGAATATCTTAGCCCAGGCTTTTGCATGTAATGCTTCTCCTGAGAGGCTACATAATCTAATTCTCCAACAGGTTCGATTTCACTGTTAACACCTGATATACCCATTGTCCCGATGTGAGATCCAGCTGTTAAATTAAGGTTTTCCTCTAGCATTTCATAACTCACCACTGAAAGTTGATTTTAAAGGTGGAGGAGCTCAACACAAAGATCATGTTTTCCCCAATTCTATGTCCATCGTAATGATTTTCCAAATATGAAAGAAAACTCAGAAATATGGTACTTTTTTACAATGAAGCAAGAAGTACCTGCCACGAGTCAAAATGCAGGTTAATTTTAGAAAAAAATCAGTGGTGATATTTTACTGTAGAGATAAACAATAGTAAACTCTGACTAGCATGCATTAAAGAGTCAACCGCATACTGTTTATTCAAAACTTGCAGTTTCTATTTCAGTTGCTGGACATATGTTTTCATCTAGCAATTTAACCTTGTAAATTTGAAAATGTAAAAACTTGATTGACCTTCTTAGTCATAAGTCCCGCTACGGAACAGCAAACATTTAGTACATAGATCGTACTAAGTACTAACATTTAATCATTTATGAGAAATTGACGTTATTGACTCCGAGAATTAATCTGTCAACTTATTTGAAATCTTTTAATCCAGTATATGTACGTTCTCTTTGTCCACTAAACTAGTGCAGAGTGGAGTATTACATTGATAAGGTATTGAGGTTTGGGAAGACGACTTATAATTTTCTTTCTCCTCTCTTTGTTCTTGTCTGTATGGTTTCTACAAGTTCGTTTCATTAATCTAACCATCCAAACGACACGGTTTCTAACCAAATAAAACTGAGTATCGCATAATAGATTCTTAATAATTATTAAGTAAAAATAGTTAAATTTAATAACCCTAATAATGATAGTTCTCCTATGTGCATTACTCGGGATGCAATAATAAGGTGAAAATGACAGTATTTGTGCTAAACAGTTATGCTTCTGAACATTTAGGGTGGCATAATGATTATTCACATTAGGCTTTTACTTATTACTTTTGATAGTAAACAACAAAAGATTATAACTAATTTTGCTCTCACTTTGACTCTTACGATGAGACTTGGTTTGTAGTAACATACTAACCTGCAGGTAATAAGATAGAGCAACGAGCTGGCCCGTGTTCAGGTGGAAAGACAGTAGCATCGTTTTTGCTCCTACATACAAATATCTTACCCAAACTATTTACATCCTTCAATCTTTAATATCTAGAGAGAAGCATGGGTTTCTAACTTTCTATTATAGTAGGAATTATAATTATATTACATGACCATATGTCCTTATTATGACTTGAGAATTTTATTTGTAGTATAACTAACCTTAGATTATGTTGCAGGTAATGATGGCACTAACTATTTATTACTTCACCTTTAATAATAGTGTGTGCCAGTTGTTAAGATATATGTTGTATGTGGGGATATTACAGGTCAATACATAAATATTTTTCTTAATATCTGACTAGGAGGAAAAGGATAGTATCTGACCTACATACACAGAGAGCAGTGACAAACAGGTGGGGGAATTTGATCTTCGAAATATGAAAATTCAAGTGAACAACAATAATTCTTCACTTAATAGAAGTCTCAGAACCACACTTGATAATTGGCAAGACCACCTCATCAAGTATAAGTTAAATTAATTAACCTAAGGTAACAAAAGTAGTTACCTTACTCAAATGCTTCAATTTGTTGATCTATTGATTCAAATATTATTTATATCATTTATTTTCATAAGAATGTAATTAATTAAGGCCACTCGACTTTTAACTAAGTTACAAAACTACACTTATGTTAATGTATAAACCTTGTTCCTAATTTTACTTGGATCATCAGTAGACAGTAGACAACTGTAACACAATGTTCATACAACCAAACAGCTACACAAGTACATGGCCCTAAAGTTGCAAACTTTCTCATCAATAATCAACAAAATTCAAAACTAAACATATATACACGCATCCAAACTAAAACCAAAAGTTGGGTATGTTTCCTTTTCAAGTTTGAACCTACTCTCTCTCTCTCTCTCTCTCTCAAGTTTGAACCTACTTCAACTCTCTCTCTCTCTCTCAAGTTTGAACCTAATTTATCTCTCTCAAGTTTGAACTTACTTCATCTCTCTCTCTCTCTCTCAGAGGGAAAGTGAAACAATAAGCTTAAAACAATAACTAAACAAGGAGCTTCACAAACATCAAGATTCAAGAGATCAAAACACATAATACACATAAAGATGAGATTTTTACCTAAAAAACAAGAAGAATGAGCTTCAAGGCCACAGAGAAAATTCCAAGATTGTGAATAAGTGGAAAGGGGAGAGGAGGGAAAAATTAAAAATGGGAGAGAAAAGGGGGTGAATCTTTTTAGTGATAATCACGAGAATACGTAGCTTTGTCGTCGTTATCTCTGTCTTACAGTCACGAAACATGTATGTATGGTGTGTGTGTGTGTTGGCGTAAAAATATCAAAACTTGAGGAAGTAATTATGAGAGAGAAAGAGAGCTAGTAGTAGTAGTAGTAGCAGCAGCTGCTAGGTAAGTGGTAAGCCGCCTGTCTGACATATTTATGTGTGAATATATTCAAAATTACTGCATAGGATACTCGTGTTTTCATTCAAAATTGACTTCATTATATTTCATATTTTGTGAAACATTTAATTGCTTTTTTTTTAAAAAAAAAAAAACAACTAATTGATTTGTGTTCATTTTGTTTACCTGGTTAAAAGTACTTGTAAATTTATTATTTGTTTTTATCTAATTTTTTGTAGACTTGCGCCCAGGCCATACTCGAGGACCCCAAATCGAAACTAGCAAACAGTATTAAAAAAGACTTGTATCATTTGAATATTAATTTGGCTGAAATTATTTTTAAACCCCTGAATCGACAAAAAGAAATGTAAAAATGTAAGTTCTTCTAGCAATCTGATTGGATTCTTATTCATTACAGATTTTTTAAAACGGATCATACATTTTCAACAAGTGAATTTGAATTGCTCTCCAACAAAATAATGAGCACAATAAAAACTCACAAGAACATGTATATTTATCAAATTTGCTTAGTTCATGGACTAGGTACCTGGTGGATGGGGCAAGTAACTTGCACCTCTTCCTAAAGGCATTCTAAAAAAAGTCAATTGTTTGACGTTCAAATTTCTTTGGGGTAATTGTATAATCCTTCTTGAAAATGTCATTATAAGATTGGATGGGAGAAATGCTCCAAATTGTTGTGTAAAACAAGATTGTATAATAACAAGAGTAAGTGATATTGATAGTTCTGAGATTAAGTTGTTTGATAATCAATATTTGTATTCTGTAATTGTATTGTTTGGGTCTGTAAACTGATGGATTTTTCTTATGAACATTTTCAAGTTAAGGAATAAATTCTAAAAAAGATCAAGTCTTGATCATGTCTCATAGAAACGATGTAGAAGTTTGAAATTGAATAATGTTGGTCTATGAAAAATGTTATAAGCTCAGATATCGGCAAGTTACAGATCAAGGTATATCGAGAAGTCAGTTGAGAAGTCCAAAATGACTTGTAGAGAAGTCCCAAGAGATATCGACAAGTCATTTTTGCATGTAGAGATCTCGGATATCGACAAGTCAAATGAACATGTAGAGAATTGGAGATATCGACAAGTCAATATTTCTATAGAGATCTCAGAGATATCGACAAGTTAAAATGTGTATGCAGAGATCTCAGAGATATCGACAAGTCATTTCTGCATGTAAATATCGACAAGTCAAATCCTTCATGTAGAGAACTCGAGATGTCGACAAGTCAAAAGCCTATACCGAGAACTAGAGATGTCGACAAGTTATTCTGCATGTCGAGAACTAGAGACCTCGAGAAGTCATTTACATATGTCGAGCACTCGAGATATCGATAAGTCATTATACTTATCGATATATTGATGTCACTTTTCTACAGAATAAAAGGAGATCTCGACATACTATCTCAAATTCAGAATACAGACAAGTTCAATATTCAAGATTATCAGTAAACAAACAATTCATTCACTGAATTGAAAAGTCTACAAAAACAGCTGGAAGAATACAAGATCAAGGGTCAAGATTCACTGGACAAATGATGGTCACATACCTACAAGATTTTGCATAAATTTGCTAACACCGGAAAAGTAAATAGACAAGGTTCATTTAAAAATTGGTTTAGTACATTTTAGTACAAGTTTTGTAAACTCGTGTTGCAAGTCTATAAAGCATGCACGGGTCCTTAGTTGAGAAGTAACAAACATATCTAGAAAATCTTATATTCACTCAAGATAGAAGCAGAGTTCTTATTTTTTTAAAAACACAGATTTTTAGTAAGACGGACTTAATTAATACAATTAAGTGAGTTTTTGATATTGTGTCTTGTGTGTTCTTACTGCCAAACATTTTATCTTTACAATTTTAAACTGCCTTGTTCACCAATAATCCAAAACAGTTTAAAAGAAAAATAAAATTCAAGAAACACATCCACCTCCATGTGTTACTTTTCTTTACATTCAATATATAACAAGTGGTATCAGAGCAAAATCTTAAAGAAGACAAATAAAGATCTTGGAAGAATGGGTGCTCAGAAATTAAGCAGTATCAAGAACCCTGTCTTTGACAAAATCAACTACACACTATACAAAAAAATGATGTTGTTCATAAGGATGGACAACCCCATGTACATTCAGATTCTTAAAAATAGACATTTCATTCCTATGGGAAGGGTTCCAGAAGCCATAGATGGAGACATGGTCAGACCAACACATTATGTACCCAAATATCCCTTAACCTACACAGAGCCTGAAAAAGAAAAGTTGCTAGATATTAAATGCAACACAAAGGGGATGAATGTGTTTTTTTGGATTTTTAGCCTATTTTAAAATTGTTTGGATTATAGGTGAACAAAGTAGTTAAGATATTGCAGAGATATTGTGTTTACAGAATTAATCAACAAGCACAATATTTTCAAAACTTACTTAATTTGTATTAATTAAGTTGGTCTTGCTACAAATTATGTGTTCTTAAGAAAATAAGAACTCAGCTTCTATCTTGAGAGAATACAATAAAAATCTTGATATATTTGTTACTTATGAACTAAGGACCCGTGCATACTTTATAGACTAGCAGCACGGGTTTACAAGACTTGTACTAAAATGTACTAAACTACTTTATAAATCAACCTTTTTCTATTTCCATTTCTAACTTAGCAAATATGTGCAAAATCTTACAGGTCTGTGACCACTCTTTGTCCAGTTAATATTGACCCTTGATCTTGTATTCTTCCAGCTACTTTGTAGACTTTTCAAGCTAGTGAATAGATCATTTGTTGACTGATAATCTTGAACTTGTTTGCATTCTGAATTTGAGAATTATGTCGAGATCTCCGGTTTGTTCTATAGAGAAGTGACATCTCGATAAGTAAATAACTTATCGAGATCTCTGAGTTCTCTATAGGTTTACTTGACTTGTCAAGGTCTCTAGATCCTTGCATGTCAAATGACTTGTCGATATGTCTGAGATCTCTACATGTAGAAATTATTTGTCGATATCTCCGAGATCTCTATATACACAATTTGACTTATCGATAACTATTAGATCTCTATATAAGAAATTGACTTGTCGATGTCTCAAATTCTTCACATCTTCATTTGACTTATCGACATCTCTGAGTTCTCTACATGCAGAAATGGCTTGTCGACATCTCCAGTTCTCTACATCTTAATTTGACTTGTCGATATCTCCGAGACTTCTCTATAAGTCATTTTGGACTTCTCTACAAGTCATTATGAACTTCTCGAATGACTTCTCGATGTAACTTGATATGTGACTTATCGATATATTGACTTAGAACATTTTTCATATAACAAATTTATTCAACAACAAACTTCTACATCTTTTCGCTGAGGCATGATCATGACTTGATCTTCTTCCAGAATTTATTCTTTAACTTAAATCTGTTCACAGAAAAATCTCTCAGTCTAATGTTCTAACCAGTTTTACAGATTCAAGAAATACAATACATAATACAGATTTAGATTATCATACAACTTAATCATATGATTGTCAATGTGACTTAGTTTTGTTGTTCTAGAGTTATGTCTTGCACAACAATTTTCATAATTTATCAAGGTTTGTCACTATCATAAATAAATTATTTCTCGAAAAGTTAAGATTGTCTGACTACCGTTATCCGAAAATAAATAGCATTGATCTTAATAGGTAGTAAAAAATGATAAAATATAAATAATTCATAGACGACATTTCACCTAAAAATATTTTTCTCTTATTAATAACTAATATTTTATATTGAAATAAAAAATATAATTCTCGAAAAAAATCCACTTAACTTTTATATGAATAACATTAAGTAAATTTATTATATAACTAATACGTGTAATTATGAATACGATAAAGAAAATTTAATATATAATTAATACGTGTAACTAATGACTATTACAATGCTATTAATGTCTTAAAAATATATTTAATAAAAAATAAAAAAGTAGAAATTTAAGAAAAACAACTTTAAACAATCTGGTGTCTTTCGACTCCTCAACTATCATACTATACTAGCTTAAAACCTATGTAATGCACGGATCATACATATCTTTTTTAATATTATACATCTTTTAAAACAATTATTTAGAATTGAATTTTTAATTTTGTTCACTTAAAATTTAAAATAATATGATTTCATGATATTTATATATATATATATATATATATATTCGTAGTTTTTTTAGAACAGTTAAACCTACTTAAAATAATACCCTTAGTATCGGGGAAACAAATATTATTATAGCGAGTTTATAATTTTATTGAGAATAAAATATAATATCCCCATGGACCATAAAAAATATTAGTTTAGTGTGGTTATTAATTAATCAATTAACTATAACTTTATAAAAGCTATTTGAAAGTGACAATATAACTGATTGAACGACATAGTTTTATTAATAATTCTATGTGTGTTTTAAAAAAAATTAACTATGTTTTTATTAAAATTTGGTTTTAAGTTCAAATCAATAGAATACAAATTATGTTTAGTATGATATTAATTTGATTTATCCCGGATTAGTTGTTTACATTATTTCATTTTAGCACAGTGTCCGATACCGACCAAATCGTACTAATTATTTTAATTTTAATTTTTTTTAATTCGGAATCAATAAGATAATTTTTTTATCCCGTATATTTAGTATACATGATTTTATTTCAGTTAGTCGAATTATTTTTTCTATTTTAATTTTGTGTTAGTTTAGATCAATTGTATACTATATTTTTTTTATCCTGGATAAATAATATATATTATTTTCTTAATCCTAGTTCAATAGTATAATTTTTTTAGCCGGATCATTATTATATTTTATTTCATCTTAACCAGAGGCACATGAGGCACATTATATCAACGAATTCCAACTAATTACATTTAGTTTACTTAAATTTATTTTAGTCATAAATAACAATTATAATAATGTATAAATAAATATGAATTAAATTTAAATTGGTTGAAGAAGTTGACTTCAATATCGCTTATAATAATGCAAAGTTCGATATAAAATAAAATTTATATTGATAAACCGTGAAATATATTGACTTCAATATCAATTAAAATTAGAATTGACCGACCGTTCCACCCACTGACAAATTAGAATAATTAAGTAAGGTTGATTAAGTAATTTCATCAATTACTCACCAACCGACTATCTTTTAATATTTCGTCTATTATAATATAGTTTAGATATAGATTATCAAGATTATTTAAATATATGTCGTTATGCCCAAACAATTGGTATAAACATTATTCAGGTCAAAATCATATAGAGTGGTCAAAGTTGAGACATGTGTGTCTAAAATTAAGGAGAAGATAAGACAAGTTTCCTTTTTGAAAGGGGAATAGGCGCGCCCCTTGAATAAATGAAGGCGCGCCCCTTAAATAAATGAAGGCGCGCCCTGTGTTCTGAAGGACTGTTGATAAAATACATCTGTGGATATTGGAGGCGCACCCTCAGGAGAAGAGGGAGGCGCGCCCTATTTAGCCTTTGGATGATATCCTTGAGCTGACCCCTTACCTGTGGAAAGTGCTCAGGGTGCGCCCTAAGTAAGGAAAAAGGTTTGATAGGATTTCGGTATGGTTACTTGGACGGATTGTCAGGATGATTAAAAAATGGAGGAGATTATTACAACTAACCTATTTGATGCAGGTACTCTATTGAAGAACTCATTCCTGTAATACAACCGCAGGAAGGCGGTGTCCGTGGTCAGGGACCTCCAGGTGTATGTCTGGATGGAAGGCCTCCTCCTGTAGTCAATGAGTGTCCTCATTGGGGATGTGGGGTGAAATATGGTATGTGCTTTGGGAGCTCTGTCTCTGTAGTCAAGGGGTGTCCTCGTTGGGAGACTTCAGAGTATCCTGCACTTTGCACCCAAAATCTTGGGATCACTTGTCCTGCAATCTGGTAGGGGCTCCTTATCCGGGGGACAAGGATGCGTCCAACATTTGAGGTGAACCACGGCTATACATGCGTCCGCGGATTAGAGAAACAGCTGATAGCGGAGGGTTATCCTTAGACAGAGAGATGTCTTATCCGTGAAGTCTCGAAGTCGTGGACGAGCCTTTGGCCTTTATGGTTGGGCCTCATCGGCGGACATGCCTAAAGCTAGTAGAAGACGGTTTCCAGTAGGTTTCTTACTGGGCCTCGAGACAAGAGATCTAAGCCCATTAAGTTTCTTGTTCCCCAAGAACTACGTTGGATTGATTCCCTATAAATTGAGATACGTAGGAAAATTTTAAGGGGTCAGAAGCGAGAACGCAAATAAGCCACCACTAACCCTAAGCAATCTCTGCCACCAATAATCACAAATACCAAACACTGTTCATAAAATCCGACGATTACTTTTCACGTTTTCCGACGAAGAACCACCATCACAAATCTTGTTTCCGGCTACGGACCTCAAAATTTGTTGCTACCAAATTCCTCCATCCACAAATTGGCGCTAGAAGAAGGGGTAATCAAGATCTGGATCTAGGAGGAAAGATGTCTCAATGTCGTGATGGAAGTTCTTATGATGGAGAAAGCTCCGAAGAAGGCTCTGAGCAGGGCTATGATGAACCTTATGTTCCTACTCCGATGAATCATCCCACCCCGAATGTCGGTGGCCAACCACCGGTCCTGATTAGCAATGCGGATTTGTTGGAGCAACTCTATTACACGGGCGATGCCTTTAATGGCTTCGACTCGAGGTTGAGTACGGTGGAGCGGCGTAAGACAAGAAGAGGCATTCGCCATAACCGCTATGCTCATGCATCTGGGAAAGCTCCCATGACTGATGCTCCGATCGGTCATGGCCAATCCAGAGGCGAGCGTGTGGCAATAACGCCGCGACATCTGATTAAATCCCACGATGCAATCCCGATCGTTGAACTTGTTAATGAAGATACTGATGGACGAGAGGTGCCGCAGGCAGATAACCGGGTAATCACTCACCCGCACCGATCCGGACGTACTCTTGAGGAACGTCGGCAAGCGGAATCTATGTCAGCAAATGAACAATGAGGTTTCGCTGCTTTGAAGGATCGCTTGGGGATCTGCTTGGGGGATGATGATCTAATGATGTTACTGTTGGAATGGCAGAGAGACGCTGATCACGGAGATGTGACACCCCGTGGTTCAACGCGTGTGCCCCTGAATCCCCTTGAGAATCAGGATCAGCACCACGACCATGAGAGAGCTCCTTCTCGTGGATCGATGAACCAGTATGGTCGAGGATAAGGAAGTGGTCGTTAGAGGAGATCTCAGTGGAGGGGAAAAGGCGGAGGCCGAGGTAAAAACTTGGACGGATATCACCGCGACAACTATCGTGGCTATAGGGATACTCGCACTTATGACTGAGCATAAAGAGATAACTACGCGGGAGATAACGATCATAAGGATATCCAGGTTTATGATCGCGAGATGCCTCAAGGTCGCGTGTGAGGTCAAGGAGAAAATCCGGAAGGAGATCAAGGGCGAAACTAAGAGGTAGTAGTGATACCTGGAGGAGGACAAACTGATGCCCAAAAAACTAATCAACAACAGGCTCCTCTAGGTGGGAATCAGGTAGTGCCACCTCCACCTCAGCCCCAAGATCCAGAACCTCACATGCAGACTATCCCTGGTACGGGAGCTTTTAATGTGGATGATCTAAAGAGGCTGCTCAATCACTTGGAAGGAAGAGTAACGGGGACGACCGAAATTCCTACGCCATTCTCTGCGGCTGTAAGAGAGGCTCAGTTACCGGCCGGATATCGTAATGCAACTAGCGATCTCCGGTTCCATAGAAGTTCAAATCCTGTGGAATTCTTGGGTTGATTCAATATAGAGATGAACGTGTATCAAGTTCCAGACTTAGCCTGATGCCGACTTTTGGCGGCAACTTTCAGGGAAAACTCTCAGTAATGGTTTCAAAAGCTTGGACCGGGTGTAATCACTTCCTGAGACCAAATGAAAGCCTTATTCCTGACCAAGTTCCAAGCAGCTGTGAGATATACTTCGTCTATCACTACTCTGGCTAATGTCAAACAAAGGGAGAACGAAAGCTTGATATCTTACTTTAAAAGGTTCAATGCTGAGTCTACCAGCGTAAGAGGTGCTTCAGACGAAGCTTTGAAAAGTTTTTTGATAGCAGGGCTAAGGGTTGGCTCCGATTTCTGGAAAAATTTGCAGGGAAAAGATCCGGCTACTTTGGCAGATGTCTTTGCTTTGGTAGAATCATTCAAGGTCATAGAATAATTTTTGGCAGAGGTGCAACCGACTTTGCAAACAAGCCAGAAAGGCAGAGCAAGGAAGAAGGATAGATCTCCGAGCCCAAGATATCAAAGAAATAGTCGAAGCCCGAATCGGGTAAATGCTGTAACTGTAAGGGGGGAATGGAGCCCTCCCTCGAGCTATGAAAACAGAACTGGAGGGTACACCCATTTGGCTGCATCCATTGAGCACATCTTTGAGGTAAACAAGAACAGAAGACTTTTTAGAAAGCCAGAAGCTTCGTCATCTTGGCAAAGCAAAGATAAGAAGAAGTACTGTGAATTCCATGAATCATCCGGACACAACACCCATGAGTGTCAGCATCTAAAAGATGAAATCGAGACTCTAATCAAGGAAGGATATCTTGGCGAGTGGGTGGTGAAGGAAGTAAGGAGGCATAAAAATGGTGCTGACAAAGCAAATGAGGAAGGAGGTTGTACCCCTCAGGGATCTAACAACGAAACTCTGGAAGAAAATAAGTTTTTCAGGGATGGAAGTATCCGAGCATTATACAGAGGAGATCCTGGGATGGAATGCAAACAGAGCTTTGTCAAGATATGAAAGGGAAGCACAGTTTAGACCATTGACTGGCTTTTATAGGGTGAAGACTCGGCCACCCAAAGTATTTAGGGGAGAATCCATGGATATCACTTTCAGGAAAATGGATGGCAGGTGGGTACATCATCCCCATAATGATGCTCTAGTCATTTCTCTCCAATTCAGAACTAAAAATGTCTACAGAGCCTTCATGGACAATGGAAGCTCGACAAACACCCTTTACTACAACACTTTTAAGAAGATGGGTTTGCCTGACCGAGATATGTCAGGAGAGGGATTCTTGGGTCTATGGTTTTTCTAGTGAAGGAGTTAGAGTCATGGGATCAATTCGGCTGCCATATACCCTGGGAGAAAGTCCACTGTCTGTAAAAAAAATGCTCGAGTTTAAGGTCCTGAACCAAAAGTCGTCCCACAATGTGCTGTCGGGATGACCTTTTCTCAGAAAGATGAGGGTCATCACTTTGATACACCATCTTACAATCAAGTTTCCAACCCTAAATGGGGTAGGCAGCATAAAAGGCTCTCAATATGTCTCCCGAGAATGTTACCGACAGGCAATGAGGGGTTTTGGGAGAAGGGATATCCAAGTCGGAGATTCCTTAGACGATGAGCGGGAAGGAAGCATCGAGCAGCCAATCAAAGAGATTCGTGTCCATTACTATGTTGAACAGGAAGATGAATACTCAGCCAAGTTGTCTTCTGTAATGTTATTCTTAGAAGATACTCACAGGGTTAAAATGTTGGAAGAAGAACAAGAATCCCCAAGTGGTATAATACAAGGAAACATCAATGTGGAATGGCTTGAGGGAAGAAGTGATGTTTTGCAAAGCCTCGGAAAAACTGTATGTAATGGTAGATGCCCCCCTTCCTCAGGGCGTTCCCTTATCACCAAAAATCTCAGGAGAAGTTGATGCCCCTGCGTCTCAGGGCGCACATTCTCATAATCAGAATTCAGAAGAAGTTGATGCCCTTGTTACTTAGGGCACACCTTCATTCAGAAAGGAAGTTGATGCTCCTCCTCTAGAGGATGCGCCTTCTTAACAAAGTAATGAAGATCATAATAAGCTCGACTTGGATCCACGGATATCAATGCCAACACAGAAAATGGGGCCAGCTGAGGATACGATTGAAATTTGAATCGACAAGGAAGATCTAGGAAAAGTTTTGAGGATTGGATCTTAGCTAAGTTTGAGGTTGAAGGAAGGGCTTTCAAAATTTCTCTTGGAAAATCTTGATGTGTTTGCTTGGAGCCACTCAGATATGATTGGAATTGATCTGAAATGCATGTGTCATTGACTGAATATCGATCCCAAACACAAAGGGATTCGATAAAAGCGCAGGGCTATAAATGGAGAAAGGGTTGTAGCCTTGGCCGAGAAAGTTAATAGACTCTTGGACGTCAGATTAATCATAGAATCTTTTTACCCGGAATGGTTGGAAAATCCGGTGGTAGTGAAAAAACCTAATTGGAATTGGAGGACTTGTGTGGAATTCACAGATCTGAACAAGGCTTGTCCAAATGATAGCTTTCCTTTTGCCAAGAATTGATCAATTGGTTGATGCTACTGCAGGGCATGCTTTGCTAAGTTTCATGGATGCATACTCTGGCTATAATCAAATTCCCATGTACGAACCTGACCAAGAGCACACTTCTTTCATCACTGACAAAGGTCTCTATTGCTACATCAGAATACCGTTTGGCTTAATCAATGTCGGGGCAACTTATCAAAGGCTGGTAAACAAGATGTTTAAGAAGCATATGGGGAAGACAATGGAAGTATATGTGGATTATATGATTTTGAAATCTAAGAGAGTGGATGATCATATAGCGGATTTGGCTGAAATGTTCCACATTCTGAGAAAGTATCGAATGAAGTTGAATCCTCATAAATGTGTATTTGGCATGGAGTCAGGGAAATTCCTGGGATTCATGGTAAACCACCGAGGAATCGAGGCAAACCCCATAAAAATCAAAGCTTCTTCTGGATATGAAATTCCCACAAGTGTTCAGCAGGTGCAAAGTTTGACGGGAAGAATTGCAGCATTGAATCGATTTGTTTCAAAATCTTCAGATAGATGGAAGGAATTATTTAATGCAATTAAATGCATGGGAAATGATTCTGTATGGAACTCGGACTGTGAGGAAGCTTTTCAGAAAATCAAAGAGCAGTTGGGGAATCCTCCTATGTTGGCAAAGCCAGAAGATGGGGAGACGTTGATTCTTTACTTGGCAGTCTCAGAATACTCCATCAGTACGGCGTTGGTAAGAGAGGAAGAAGGCCGCCAGTCACCGGTGTACTATGTGAGTAAGAGATTGTTGGATGCAGAAACTAGATACACCAGCATGGAAAAGTTAGTATATGCCCTTGCAGCACGAAAGTTAAGGCCATGCTTTCAAGCTCATCGGATAGAGGTCCGCACCGCGTATCCTCTCAGGCACATTTTACATAAGCCATAATCGTCAGGAAGAATGATAAAGTGGGCAGTATAGTTGGGACAATTCGATCTGGAATATTGCCCTCGCACAACAATCAAGGGGCAAGCGTTGGCTGATTTCATAATTGAGTTTGATTCCAAGGTAGATGATAAGGCTATAGTGTTGGCAGAACCTTCCTCACAGGGAAATGCCCCTATCAAAGTATGAGAAGAGTTCCCACATCCTTGGTGGGTCTTGCATGTCGATGGAGCTATGAATAATAACGGAGCAGTAGTCGAGATTGTTTTATTTACCCTGAAAGGACAATATTTGATGAGTGCCATTCACTTCAAGTTTTATGTCATCAACAATGACGCTGAGTACGAAGCACTAATCAATGGCTCGAAGATAGCTTTGGAAGTAGAGGTCGTTAATTTGATAGCTTGAAGCGACTCAGAGTTGGTAGTAAATTAAGTCAATGGAGGGTTCCAGGCCCGAGGTCCTCGAACTAAATTATATATGAGATGTGTGCAGCGCTTACTTAAAAGATTTGGTAGCTCCAAGTTGGAAGACGTACCAAGAGAGGAAAATAACAATATGGATGCCTTGGCAAAACCGGGCTCACAGATGGACAGCGTGTTGCTCGGAAAAATTCCCCTGGGAATTCAAGAAATTCCAAGTATTCCAGAAGTAAGTGTGTTTCAGATGCAAGGGATCCCACAAGATACTTGGATGACCCCTATTTACAATTATATCTGAGCAGGGACTTTGCCGGAAGACAAGCTGCAGGCTCGACGCCTTCGTTATCAGGTTGCGAAGTACGTTGAGTATGATAGGGTGCTATATAAGAGAGGGTTTAATCAACCACTTTACGATGTGTAGATTTGGAAGAAAGAAATTACATTCTGAGAGAAGTACACAAAGGTATTTGTGGCAACCACTCGGAGGGGGGGGGGTTCTTTGGCATTGAAAGTCCTTAGGCAGGGATATTATTGGCCAACCATGAAAGAAGATGTTTTCTAGTTTGTTAGGGCGTGTGATCGTTTTCAACGATTTGTTAATTATTCAAACGCCCCAGCAATATCCATAACTTCGTTGGCAAGTCCTTGGCCTTTTGCTATGTAGGGAATTAACCTCATTGGAGAACTTCTCAAGGCCAAGGGGGATGTGAAGTACGTCGTGGTGGCTGTTGATTATTTTACAATGTGGGTGGAAGCTATGCCATTGGCCATGATCACGGCTAAGAAAATCAAAGATTTTGTCTTCAATTATATAGTCTGCAGATTTGGTATACCGTATAAACTCATATCTGACAATGGGAAGCAATTTGACAGTAAAGAGTTGAGGAAGCTTTGCAAAGACTTGAACATCAAGAAAGATTATGTTGCAGTCTATCACCCTCAAAGTAATGGCCAGACGGAGGCCATAAACAAGATCATTAAACATACTCAAAAGGCCAAGCTGAAGGAAAAGAAAGAAGATTGGCCAGAGCAGATGTCAGTGGTCCTTTGGTCTTATAACACAACTCCAAGGTCGACTATGGGTGAGTCCCCTTTTATACTAACTTACGAGTATGAAGCTATGATTCCCGTAGAAGTGGGAGCTGGATCGTTGCGAAGGGATTTGTTCGTTGAGGAAGATGCAGAGGTCAATCAAAGGCTCCACCTGAATTTGATGGATGAAACTAGGATGAATTCTCAGTTGAAACTTGCTGCATATCAGCAGAGAATTTCCAGTTATTTTAACAAGAGGGTGAAGTCTATACCTTATAAGGTGGGAGATCTTGTTTTAGTTAAAATTCATGCGAAATACCAAAACAGCTTCAGCATGAGTTCTTGGAGCTAATTAGGGAAGGACCGTACAAGGTCAAAGCTATACTTTGGAAATAGACTTATAGATTTGAAGATTTAGATGGAAAGCTCATCCCTCGAGCTTGGAATGCAGAGCACTTGCGAAAGTATTATCAGTAGGGTGTGGCCTCTGCCCCCTCACTTCTATGATTAAGTTTTATGTAATAGACTAGTAGCAAATAAATTCCTCCTAGCCTAGGGGGTAGTATATATGATTACGAACCTTGGAACTAGCCGAAGGATAAAATTTTCAAAATAATTTCCCCACAGAGCATAGTAGCCATGTGATTGGTGTAATTTTCACACTAGAGCGTATTATCAATAAAAGAGGAAAAGTTGTTTCAGCTGTTTGTTTGTTTGGTATTTATGCTCTTTAAAAGATAAGGCGCCCTGTTTAGGAGCTTCTTAGTGATAATAATTTGGGAAAAGCTGTAATAATTTAAACTGCACGGACATAAAGGTATCCATGTTATGATATTTCACTTATAACACTTGAAGGTTACATATATTAAGGGATGTGTAAAACCTACATGATATAGGTTGGCGTGCCCCTTTTGATAAGGATTTGAAAAGAATCCCGATTTAAATATCTGCTAAGGTTGGAGGCGCGCCACAATCAAACTTGTCCGCCAAAGTCCAAAGTTATGACTATAAGATAAAGCAGGATAATGAAATCAATTTTACTTGGAAAAACAAGGTTCACAAAATATAGAATAAACAAAAAACAATGAGGCTCTCTTTTTCAAAGTCGCTTTGAGATAATATCACTTTCTAAGTTAACCTACAATCAGAATATCAGGGCGCGCCCTGATAGTAGGAGGCGCCCCAAGTTTCAATACGTAGAAAATTTTATCAAAAGCAAAAAAAAATGAAAAGCATACAATTGTCATTATGAAACCAGTTCCAGAAAACCAACATAAAAGCAAATAGCTTGACAAACTTTGCACAACATCAAAAGAGGGCTGGAAACTCGAAGTATTAAGATTTGTTCAAACATGTTCAAAAGAAGCTCAGGGTGCGCCCTGAGATTCACTGGTTGGAGGAATTGATTGAAGAAGAACTGAGGGATCAACCTTAGGCGCATCCTTGGCAGGTTCATTAGTGGGTGCGCCTCCTTCCTCTTCCAGGCCGAGCTCAACCCTCTTCTACCGAATCTCATTAGCAAACTCTTTCTTGAACTCCACCATTTCAGCAACCGTTTCCTCGCCAAATTTTTTGAAAGTATATTCAGTGTCATTCGCTACGAATCAAATACTATAGAAATGGAAACCATTGGCAAAGGCTCCGTCTGTTATCATTCTTCTCTCCTCCATCCAACCATTCTTCTGCTGATCTTCGAGATGCTCCACCCTCAGTTTTGTCACTTCCAGCTCTGTGTGGAGGAGTTCTGCCTTTTAATTAAAAATATCAAGCTGAGAGGTCAAGTTCTCCACTTCTCCTTTGAGATAAGAGATCTGGGAAT
Source organism: Apium graveolens (assembly GCF_009905375.1). Classification (NCBI taxonomy): domain Eukaryota; kingdom Viridiplantae; phylum Streptophyta; class Magnoliopsida; order Apiales; family Apiaceae; genus Apium; species Apium graveolens. Next base: position 170,636,836 of record NC_133657.1, read on the forward strand.
CCTTTGCTTTAATATCTTTGGAGTGGAGGAGGTCTTTGTCCTTCAAATTATTTTGGATAAAGTTGTTATCTCCCTAAAGCCTCTGCATGCGCGCCCTCTCCATCAGAATCTTATCCACGACTTGAGTAGAGTGGAGTATGAGTTGGCAGGAAGCCCTAACAGAAGCCTTGGTATATTCCTCAAGACTCATAGCCTGCCATTGCTTGATTTTCTCATTTGTCACATAGAGAGAAACCATAGGGCCCAGATGGTTGAGTGCTAATGTTTCAGAGCTTGAGGGCGGGCCCTCTATTCTTGCTTTCTTGGACGCGCCTTGACCTTCTGTCAGGTCTATCACTGTCCTTTTAGGAACAAGGGTAGGTTGGTGAACAGAAGGAGGAGCAGGAATTGGTGGTTGAGCCTTTGGTGTTCTTTATTTGGCGGTTTGGACTTGGCCTTGTCATCAGGGTGCACCCCAAACGACTTGGGAATTCTGGGAGGAGCCATTTTTGCATAAAACATATGGAAAATATTAGTGAACATAGTGTAAAGGTGCGCCTAGAGTTTAGGGCGCGCCCGTCAAAGATAAAATGAATATAAAGGAAGTAACAAATATGCTTCTATAATACACTTTTACTTTATGATATGCACCAAACGACAGACAAATGAATGATGTGTGACAAGTAGTATTGAGGATAAGTAAAATCTAGGACAACATAAAAATAAATATAAAGAAAGCGCGTCCTAAAGGGGAGGCGCGCCCCAATAGATACTAATGATTTTTAAACCTAAAAGGGGGTCATGCTGGGTGGTGCTGCCCTCATCTTCCTCTTCATCAGCCTCGTCATCACTGTCAACTTCTACAACACGAGTGATGGGGATGCCTTTCCTAAACTCTATATACCTACGTTTAGTCCTGTCACGATCAGACAATATGCCTACTCTCATTAAGTTGGACTCTGTAGCAAACATTTTCAGGTTCCATTTCTCTGCAGCAATCCTAAGTATGGCCTCTGCCCGAGCTTTGGGCGCGCCCTCTAGATCTCGCACAGAAGGCTTGTCTGATACAAAAAGAAGAGATGACATAAGAATAAGGGAAAATTGAAGATAGAAGAAAATAATTAAGGCGTGCCCTTACTTGGTTCTTTGTTGAATTGTATTCCGATTTCGGGGACGTCATACAAGTAGAAATTTTTTTCCTTCCACCCCTTTTTATGGCTGACCTTCCCAGATGAAAAACCTTTTTTTTGTGTTGTTTATCCACTACTAAGTAATAGTTTCCGTGGGCAGACTTTCTAAGACTAAAGAAATGGCTGACTTCTTTCATTGTGGGAGAGGGAAATCCAAGATCCATGTACCTAACGAACAATGCCAAAATAACCTTATAGATGTTGGGAGATAATTGAAGGGGTGCCAAGTCGTATAACTCAAACACATCCCTCGAGTAGGGATGGAGAGGCGCACCCACACCTAAAGCTACTAGTTTTGGACTTGTGACCATTCTAGGGATCTTGAAATTTTTTCCATAGTTAAAGATGTGGGGGCGCATCATACTAAAATGGCGCACCCATATACCTTCCATGTCATATAAGTCCATTAACCATTCTAATTGTTCATCTGAGCAGTTAGATGAAAGCCCCACGCTGAACAATTTCCCCTGCTCTTTCCTAAATCATTTTTTCATGGCCTCAGTGCATACTTCATACTTACTCCAGTCGAAATCTACCTCACTGTCAGAGATCTCCCGATGCACAAAAGGGACAGGAGAAAGTGCGAGAGAGTTGGAAAATTGATAAGTGTCCTCATCAAAGAAGTTTGCTTCTTCCCTGAGTTCAGAAGAATCTTCATCAGGTGCGCCCTCAAAATTAGGAGAGGTGGGCGCGCCCTGAGATGGTTGTGGAGATAGGCTCGAGGGAGATTGATTTGTAAGAAACTTTGGATGAGCCTGCACCAACATTAAATCCAATCTCGGCGCTTCTATACCTATCTACATTCAACCCCTCCAGCCAGTCATCATCATCATATTTTGTATTGATAGGAGAAGGAGACCTTTCTTTTTGAATTAGTTTTTGCTTGCATATCCTCTAAGCTAAAGGAACATTGTCCATAGAAGAGATGTTTGAAGAATCTACCATCAGTGTGCCTTCCTTAGAGTCTTGAACAAGGCGCCCCACTTGACGTAAAAACTCGAGAGTATGATGAGCGTTTGGGTGTTGTGGGTCAAAGTAAGAATTGGGAGGAGAATATATCCCAAGCTTCGAAATAAATTCCTTGAAGGGGTGAAATGGAGAAGACGCGTCCTCATATTTCGGCTGTCAAAACAAATGGAAAAAAAGCTATTGAGGGCGCGTCCAGAAGAAAAAATAAAAACAGTAAGGGAAAAGGCGCGTCCTAAATAAAGACGTGTTTCATGTTACGATAATGATATAAAAGTGGCTAGGGCGCGCCTTAACAAAGGAAGGCGTCTTTAGGTTTAAAGCCTTAGGGGATGAATATCAAAAATAAGATGGCGCACCCTATGACTCCGGTGCACCTTAAAGAAATTGTTCGAAATAATGAGTTCATTGCTCGTGAAAGTGAGTAGACGCCTCGTAATCCTAAATTATGCGTAATTTACTCTGGAATAATGGTTGATATTCTAAAAACATAAATTTGAATTTAACATCTTAAAATTTTGGATCTGTTATAATATAGATAAACTATACATACATATACACATAATAGTTGATTGAAGAATACATTAACCAAACAAGACATATGAACATTTGTAGTCTAAATGTGCCTATTATGCTTGATAAAATTGAAAAGGAAGTGAAGAATCACTTACCTGGTTCTTAATGAATGGATTGGCTGGATAAATTTGAAAAAATGATAGAGAATAAGGCTGATTCCGAGCAAAAGATGATCCCGTCGGTGTTGATATTTTCAGAAAAAAGGGAAAAGTGAAGAGGGAGAGAAAGTAAAAGTAAAAAGTAAAAAATTAATTATTACAGGTATTTATAGGTGAAAAGTAACACGTAACAAACCGTCAATCACGTCAATCACGTCGGTCACAATTCTCGAGAAAAAAGGGAACCGTTTTTGAACCGTTTAGAATCCAAAAGGACGCGCCCCTTGAAGGCACGCCTTCCTTGATGTAATTTGAATTTTGAATAAAGAAAAAGTGGTGTTCCAAAGGCGTGCCCTGTTGAAGGCGCGCCGTGTAAGATGATATTGGTAATGCGTGAGTTTATACAAATTTTGGTAAAAGACGAATAAAAATGGCAATCCCATTTTTAATAGCATATTGAATTTGGGGGTAGTTGTTATGCCTAAAAAAATGGATAAACATTATTCAGGTCAAAATCAGATAGATTGGTCAAATTTGAGATATGTATGTCTAAAATTAAGGAGAAGATAAGGCAAGTTTCCTTTTTAAAAGGGGAATAGGCGCGCCATTTGAATAAAGGAAGGCGCGCCATGTGTTCTGAAGAACTGTTGATAAAATGCATCTGTGGATACTGGAGGCGCGCCCTCAGGAGAAGAGGGAGGCGCGCCCTATTTAGCCTTTGGATGATATCCTTGAGCTGACCCCTTACCTGTGGAAATGCTCAGGGCGTGCCCTAAGTAACAAAAAAGGCTTGGATATGATTTCGGTATGGTTACTTGGATGGATTCTCAGGATAATTCAAGAAGGAAGAAAATTATTATAACTAACCTATTTGATGCAGATACTCTATTGAAGAACTCCTTCATGTAATGTAACCACAAGAAGGCGATATCCGTGGTTAGAGACCTCCAGGGGTATGCTTGGACGGAAGGCCTCTTTCTGTAGTCAATGAGTGTCCTCACTGGGGATGTGGGGTGAATTCTGCATCTGTAGTCAATGGGTATCCTTATTGGGAGACTTCGGAGTATCCTGCACTTTACACCCAAAAGTTTGGGATCACTTGTCCTGCAATCTGGTAGGGGCTCCTTATCCAGGGGACAAGGATGCGTCCAATATTTGTGGTGAACCACGACTATACCTGCGTCCGCGGATTAGAGAAACAGCTGGTAGCGGAGGGTTATCCTTGGTCAGGGAGATGCCTTATCCGTGAATTCTTGAAGCCGTGGACGAGTCTTGAGCCTTTGTGGTTGAGCCTCATCGACGGATATTCCTAAAACTAGTAGAAGACGGCTTCTAGTAGGTTTCCTACTGGGTCTCGGGACAAGAGATCTAAGCCCATTAGGTTTCTTGTTCCTCAAGAACTACGTTGGCTTGATTCCCTATAAATAGGGATACGTAGGCAAATTGTAAGGGATTAGAAGCGAGAACTCAAAGGAGCCACCGCTAACCCTAAGCAATCTCAGCGACCAATAATTACAAACACCAAATACTGTTCATAAAATCCGACAATTATTGTTCACATTTTCCGACGAAAAACCACCGTCCCAGATCTTGTTTTTGGCTACGAATTTCGAATTTTGTTGCTACCAAATTCTTACTCAACATATGTTAAATCAAACTCCCACTAATTTAAAAAATTATCTATATTTATATTAAAAGAGGCCACTCGTATCATCAAAATTGATTTTGATGTGTCACAATTTTTTTAATGCGTCACAATTTTTTTTAATACCTTTTTTATTAATTTATTTGATGTGAATAAGAATTAACCTTAATGAGAAACATTATCTTTAACTACATATTTTATTAATTTATTTGATGTGAATAAGAATTATCTTTAATAAGAATGATATGACATCCTAAAGGATAAGTAACAAAATAGTTACCCAATAAAATCCTCATTTTAGCTAATTCAAATACTAACATATAGGAGCATTTTCCGATTATGATTCCTGTCAACTAAACTTATTAACCATCAACAAAATGTTTTTTAATTCTCAAATTATATTTTACTTTTGTTTTCTTAAATTTTTCTTGCCTTAAAAATTTTAACTCGTGATATTTTTTAAACAACTTTACATAACTATTTTTAAAATTAATAAATATAACAAAAGTAGTGTTATATATCCTAAATTGGTTGTTAAAATCTTTTCCATTTTCCAAAGAACGTGACGTGACATTTGTACACATCTTACATAATATTTAGAAATAATTTTGAAAACCGTTCAACTTTTCTAATATTTTAAATATACTATATAGTTTATTATATCAATAACATTTTTTAAAATTAATTTATATTAAAATTAAAATTTGATAAATTTAATATGTAAAAGTGATCATAACCTTGCATGGCTCGGATAGTAATTCAACCACTCAAATGTCAATTATTTCCCCCACAGCAAGGAAATAGGTGAGAGAGTACAGTCTAACTAAATCCCATTAAATGTAAATAAATATTTGTGAGTCAATAAAGAAATGGCAATGAACTCAGTGCACATCGGACTATCCACCCCTCCCAAACCACCAATCTCTCACCACTCTTCATTTTTGTCCCCAAGACCCCATTTTTACTTTCCCAAAAAACACCCTTTTATTCATCAAGATTCACATTATAAAACCCACAAAAACAATATAATAACAACACCCAAAAGAATCTCATCATCAATGGCTGCTGCTGCAACACCATCAGACACTAATAAAAAACCATTCTCTGTGTTGTTTGTTTGTCTTGGTAATATTTGTAGAAGCCCAGCTGCTGAGGGTGTGTTCACTCATCTTGTTAAACAGAAGGGTCTTGATTCTAACTTTTTTATTGATTCTGCTGGTACCATTAATTACCATGAGGTTGCCTACTCATTTTCTTGACCTTTTACATTGTTTTTTTTTTATGAATCTTGATTTTTTGACTAGTTTGTATGTGTGTGACATTCTTCGTTTTTTTTTTATCAAATTATGTGTTTCGAATATAAGTTTAGTTTGATGGTTAAGAGCATTGACAAAATATAATCTTTTGAGCTTGGTGGATTATCGAATTGGTTGCATTAGGCCTAGTGAACTCGAGTTTATTATTGAATTCAGGATAGTCCCGGACCTTTAAATTTGTCATGGGATTTGATCTGGGATCATGGGGGTGACACAATGTGTGTGTTTGCTTGTTATATTTTCGTTGATTTATACACATATAAATGTACTCGTATTGTTTGTGATCTTTTAGATAGAGTAGAGATGTTTGTTTATGTGTTCGACTTTCTAGCATTTATGCTATTTGTTTAGTTGTGAATTGTGATTACCCTAGGTAGTTAGAAACCAAGCTTTGTAAATTTTGTGAATTATTGCTATTATATTTTCAAGGGCAATGATGCTGATCCAAGAATGAAGGCTGCTTCTAAAAGGCGAGGAATTGAGATAACTTCGTTATCCAGACCAATAAGACCCTCTGATTTTAAAGACTTTGATCTAATTCTTGCCATGGACAAGCAAAACAAAGGTGTGTGAGATGTAGATGAAATACTAATTTTGTGAGCATGGTTTTAAAATCATACATTGGTAGTTCATCTGGGACAAACATAGTTTTAGATAATTTTTGGAACAATGTGCTGCAGGTAATGACTAAAGTGTGTGTTAATTGGAGCTATAGGTTATAACTGGTTTACTTTGCAGATGATATACTTGCAGCTTTTGAGAGGTGGAGCTTTAGGGAGACCTTACCTGCTGATTCATATAAAAAGGTCTGTAGATGGTGTTGCTCAAATTGAAAATTTTGATTATCAGTCAGTTTTAAGTCTATGTAGTATGTACTTTGATCGTGCAGGTAAAGTTGATGTGCTCATATTGTACGAAGCATAATGAAACTCAAGTGCCAGATCCTTATTATGGTGGACCACAAGGTTTTGAGAAGGTAGAGTTTTAATTTTGTATGAATATATATTATATTTGATATTAAGTAGTCAAGAGACTCAAGACCTTAAAAAAGTACCTAACAGGTTTAAAAAAAATGCAGTATATACATGATTGATCCTCAGGACTCAGGAGTAAGTCTGTTTTCTAACGGAAAAATAAGGAGACAGGATGAGCAAATATAAGTTCCTCCTTTATGTGTCTTAATTCTTAATATATTAAGGTGAAGAATATGGATGATTACTTAAGAACCTAAGGTGAACACAGAGAATGTGGTCACAAATTTTTATTAGTATATCATCTACTGATTTAACCGCATTAATCTAAGATGTAGAATTTATTCTTTATAGGGTAACTTGACAAGATCTATCATGCTCTTGTTCAATTTAAAATCTATATTGGTGGTTGATAATTCCTGGTGGCGGGACTGCTCCTTCGACGCCGTCCTGGATCCTTCGCCGCTGTAGAGGTGTAGCTGTGGTTGGGTTCCTACAAAACAACACCGGAAGGGGGGTTGGAGTCCCGCGGCGCCTCCGGCGTGAGAGTAAGAACTAGCTTTTTGGGAAGATGAGGATGAATATGAATGTAAGGTGGCTGTGTGTGTATATGAGTGTGATAGAATGATTAACCCCAAAACCTCACATTCTTGGGCTATTTATAGCCCAATGATAGGGTTTTAGGGTTGGTACCTTTGAATCGTAGCCATTGATTCTGGGAGCGGAGGACACCTGGCGGGAGTGGATGCTTTACATGTGTCAGTGCGGGACTGGCCGAGGAATGTTTTGAGGATCCTCTGACACGTGCCTTGATTATCCCCATGATTGACACGTGACCGTTACTTCCATCATGTGCTCGGGTCAGCGTCTCACGTGCTGGGATTACTCAAGGTTGGGGTCGCGGGACTGGACTAGTTAGGACTGGACTGAGTTGGGAGGTCAGGACTAGTCCTCCCAGGAGCTGAGTGGAGTTATGAGCATAAGAGTAGGAATCCCAGGAGTTGTATGGAGCTAGGAGCTAGGAGCTTAGGAGTAGGCCTCCCAGGAGCTGTATGGAGTTGAAAGCCTGGGAGTAGTCCTCCCAGGAGTTATATGGACTATCATGTGCCCCCCACTCCCTTATGCAGATTTTCTGGATGGGGGAGTGAATTTGAGTATATTTGTAGAACATGAGCTTTTGATTGTTTTGTTAAAAGAACTTGATCTTTTCTTGCCCCCCAGTCCGGAGTTCGTTGAGTTCGGCGAATCAGGACTAAGGTTGTTGTCCTTAGCAGGAGTTGAGCTTTTATTGCCCCCAGTCCGGATTGCGTTGAGTTCGGCGAATCAGGACTAAGGTGGTTGTCCTTAGCAGGAGTTGAGCTTTTCTTGCCCCCAGTCCGGAGTGTGCTGAGTTCGGCAAATCAGGACTAGGGTGGTTGTCCTTAGCAGGAGTTGAGCTTTTCTTGCCCCCAGTCCGGAGTGTGCTGAGTTCGGCAAATCAGGACTAGGGTGGTTGTCCTTAGCAGGAGTTGAGCTTTTATTGCCCCCAGTCCGGATTGCGTTGAGTTCGGCGAATCAGGACTAAGGTTGTTGTCCTTAGCAGGAGTTGAACTTTTATTGCCCCCAGTCCAGATTGCGTTGAGTTCAGCGAATCAGGACTAAGGTGGTTGTCCTTAGCAGGAGTTGAGCTTTTCTTGCCCCCAGTCCGGAGTGTGCTGAGTTCGGCAAATCAGGACTAGGGTGGTTGTCCTTAGCAGGAGTTGAGCTTTTATAGCCCCCAGTCCGGATTGCGTTGAGTTCGGCGAATCAGGACTAAGGTTGTTGTCCTTAGCAGGAGTTGAGCTTTTATTGCCCCCAGTCCGGATTGCGTTGAGTTCAGCGAATCAGGACTAAGGTGGTTGTCCTTAGCAGGAGTTGAATTTTTATTGCCCCCAGTCCGGATTGCGTTGAGTTCAGCGAATCAGGACTAATGTGGTTGTCCTTAGCAGGAGTTGAACTTTTATTGCCCCCAGTCCGGATTGCGTTGAGCGAAGGAGTCCGGACTAGGAGGTGGAAACGGTTTTGGGGAGTTTCCCCCCAATTATTTGAATTATTACAGCTGTTATAGATGGAGAGACGTGCCGTAATTATGATAAGCATTAAATACTGCGATGGATGAGTGGTTGGGATTGTGCCACGTGGCGTGGCGATTAGGTTTTTTACCACGGCTATAAAAGGCAGTCCTTCCCCTCTTTCTTGTTTTTTTATCTTCTTTATCTTTTCTCTTACTCTTGCTTCCCTTTTTCTTCCTCCATTTCTTTTTCCGGCGGTGGTTCTCGGAGAAGCTCCAGGTGCTATTGCTGTTTGCTTGGCCGTCCTCAACTTCTCCGTTATCTCTACTTTGTAAGCTTATTTCCCTTGCTTTTCTGCTTTTTGTTCCATTCTTTTGTTTTGCTGGTGTATTGTATTCTTTATTTGTGCTATTGTGTTTGGTTTTTGTTGGATGTTTTTGTATGTATGTGTGTTTTTGTCTATGTTTTGGTTTTTGATTTTGTTTTGATAGTGTTTCTGAAATTAGGGTTTTATGTTGGGGTCCGGACTCGGATAACTAGTCCGGACTGATAGGGTAGGATTTGGAAGTCGTAATTGGTTGTTGTTTTTGTGTTGTTTTGATATCTAAGTTCGGAGTAACAGGCTAGGGTTGTTTGTTTGGATTCGGGGGTTTCCAGTCTGGAGAGGACGTTTAGTTTTATATTTTGGTTGGGTCTCCGGACTGTATGATGTTGACTTGTAATAAAATTGAATCGTAGGGTAGTCCGGGCCATGTAGCTTCAAAGATAAATAAACTGTAGGAGTTTTAGACTAACCTTTGTAACTTGTTTTAGGTTTATGATCCGGACTAAAGCTCTTGCCAAGGCATTCATAACTTGTTATCCGGGGCCATCTAGTTCAGATTCTGAGTCTTCTGCTGATTCTGAACGGGTTGAGATGGGGAAGAGGGCTTCCACTTCGGATTCTGAGGCAATAACGAAGCTTACGGTTGCTAAAATATCTTCAAGAAAGGTACCCTGTAGTCCGGAGGGGCTGTGGGTGGAGAATCTTGGTTATTTTGTTACTAAGAGCGAGGAGATAGAAAACAGTTTTTATTTTAGGAGCATTAGGTCCGGATATGCTAGGCAGGAGAATGCTGGCCCAGGGCCCTATGATAGGGAAGTTTTTGATAGGAAGTTTGCGAACAGCATAGTGGCTAAGGAGCACTATGAGTTGAAGGATGAGTATTCTGGGCTAGATAATGAAGCCCAGGATTCGGCGGTCCGGGCTGCTTTTCAGTTGGATCGGCGGATTGAGTGGAGGTGGCCGACTCCGGACGAGAGGGCTCATCATAGGCCGGCTGATGGCTTCGTTCCCGTGTGGTTGGAGCATCTCCGGTCTGGATGGAATCCACACTGGCATTTGTTTCTAAAACATCTGTGCAAATATGTGTACAAGATCTCTCCAATGCAGATAACGCCTAATGGAATAAAGTGGATGACTTGGTTCATTGCCACCTGCAATCAGTTTAAAGTTCAGCCCACTTTCAAGTTGTGGCATCACATCTTTCATTTAGTCCGGTCTAGCCAGTTTCTGTTATACGAGCTTCGGTTCCGGGCTCCGGAGTGTGGATATGGTGGCTCTTATAGTCCCGTTATTCAGCAGTCTTCGCTGAAGTTTTGGAATGGGGAGTTGATCATGCTCCGGGGTTTGGACTTGCACTATCTACCCCATATAGCTTCGGAAGGAGTCCGGACTCGCTTTCGCAGGGATGTGCTCCGGGGTGAAGCTCTCCGGTTAATTTTTGCATTTTGTGAATGTCTGGGTTTCCAGATGACCCGAGACACCTTTATGAATCATAGAACTTTGCATAGGCTGGGCTGTAAGTAGTTTTATTTCTTGTCCGGACCTTTTAAATGTTTCTTATCTGTTCCCATTTGTTGTTGGTTCTTGTTTTTGACTTGTGTTTTTTGTTTGCTTCTTGCAGGTTTACCACATTATAATCCGGACATGTCGTCCTCCGCTTATAGTGATGCTCTAAAAGGTTTGGGCAAGGCTTTCAAGTTGCCAAAAAAGAATGCTGTTGGTGGATCCGGATCGAACGCCTCGGCCGAGGAGGGGTCACAGAGCAATGCCGTCCCCAATCCGGAGCCTGAAGCTCATGTGAACCAATCCACTCCGGAGCATAATGTTGAGTTGGATATGGGTAATGAGTTTGACAATCTTGAGGATCTGGGTCCTATCGGGGAGGTTCCGGGTGCTGATTCTGGGCGGAGGAGGAAGAGGCTCCGGACTGTTGGGTCGAAACCTCCTAGGGCTGAAAATTATGAAGCTGGCTCTGGGTCCGGGGCTGGCAAAGGGAAAGCAGTTGATGTGGATAGTCCGGATAAAGATGGTCCGGCGCTGGAGGAGAAGGTGGCTCGCTTCATGGCTGGGATTCCGAGTCAAGCTCAGTGGAGTAAGATGAATGAGTCCGGATTTGATGCCACTATGAAGGAGTGTTCCCGGCTCTGGGGTCAGGTATTTTCTTTCATTTCTTGCTTCTTGTTTATTGTGTTATTTTGACTTAGAATATTTTTTTAAGTTTATATGTCTTTTGTAGCTTGGTGGATATATGGCCGGATCCGCCTCTCTTGCTTACAATGAGATTAAAGGTTTCCGGAGCTCTGTTGCTGATAAGGATGCTGAGATTAGTCGGCTCCGGGACCAAATCATTGAGAAGGATAACTCTTTGTCCGGGTTGAACAAGAATCTGAATGAAGTGACTATCCGGGCTGATAACGCGGAGAGGGAGGTTTCTGGTTTAAAATCCGAATTGGCAGAGCTCCGGAGGCAAATGTCTGCTGTTCGTCCGGAGGCTGAGGTTATCGATGAGTTTAAAAGATCTGAGGAGTACGATAGGGCCCTTGCCAATGCTGGTGCTCCGGAGATAGCTCGCTGCTGGCTGGTTGCTGAGCGACACATCAAGACTAAACCGGAGGCCGATTGGGATAGCTTCGTCTCCGAGTTTATCAAGGCTAAGGAAGACATTGAGCTCGGATTGGGGGAACCGGAGCCATTTGACGGCCCCTGTCCCAGTTTCATTCCTCCCAGTGCTCCGGACGCTTGACTTTATATTTGTTAAGGACTTTTTGATATGTTCGATCTATGTAATATTCGTACTTTGCTCCGGACTTTGTTGAGTCCGGTGAATTTGTGATGAATGCTTTCCTTGACGCTATTTTACTTTGTTTCTGTAGTTTGTTTGTGCCTTAGAATATTTTTCCAAGTAAGGTTTGTTGCTCTAGTCCTGACTAATTTTCTTGTCCGGACTAGTGGTTTCTTTTAGTTAGAAAATTAATTCTAAGTAAAAGTTGGTTGTTCTAATCCTGACTAATAGCTTGTCCGGACTAGTGGCTGCTTTTAGTTAGAAAATTAATTCTAAGTAAAAATTGGTTGCTCTAGTCCTGACTAATAGCTTGTCCGGACTAGTGGCTGCTTTTAGTTAGAAAATTAATTCTAAGTAAAAATTGGTTGTTCTAATCCTGACTAATAGGTTGTCCGGACTAGTGGATGCTTTTAGTTAGAAAATTAATTCTAAGTAAAAATTGGTTGCTCTAGTCCTGACTAATAGCTTGTCCGGACTAGTGGATGCTTTTAGTTAGAAAATTAATTCTAAGTAAAAATTGGTTGCTCTAGTCCTGACTAATAGCTTGTCCGGACTAGTGGCTGCTTTTAGAAAATTAATTCTAAGTAAAAATTGGTTGCTCTAGTCCTGATTAATAGCTTGTCCGGACTAGTGGCTGCTTTTAGTTAGAAAATTAATTCTAAGTAAAAATTGGTTGCTCTAGTCCTGACTAATAGCTTGTCCGGACTAGTGGCTGTTTTTGAAACATATGCAACTTAAAAATGAAGCTTTTCATTGATCATTCATACAATGTAGAAGGAGAAACATATTGGTTGCTTGCCATATTGGCTACAAGTTTGTTTGCTTTACTACTGGTAGAATTTTCTTAGCCTTAGTCCATGCCAGGTGTTTGGGACTTCTGAGTCATCCATGTTCAAGAGCTTGTAGGTTCCTGGCCTGAGAACTTCTTTGACCTTGTATGGTCCTTCCCATTTGGGCATTAACTTTCCGGTGTTTGTGGGATCTGATGCTTCAGTGTCTCGAAGGACTAAGTCTCCAACTTGGAAGTTTTTGACTCTTGACTTCTTACTGAAGTGGTCTCTTGTTTTCTCCTTGTATTTTTCCATCCTTTGTACAGCTTGGTCCCGGACCTCATCAATTAGTTCCATGTTTGTTTTGAGTCCTTCGTTTGCTTCTTCAAAGTTTATTGCTCTGTGTGTAGGAGAGCCCACTTCAATAGGCAACATTGCTTCTGTTCCATAGGCTAGTTTGAATGGAGTTTCTCCTGTGCTTGTCCTTGGGCTTGTCCTGTAGGACCAGAGTACGCTTGGTAGTTCTTCTGGCCATCTACTTTTGCTTTCTTTGAGTCTTTTCTCGATACCTCGGAGCAGGATTCTATTCGTTACTTCTACTTGGCCATTTCCTTGGGGATATACCACTGATGATTTTTTGTGCTTGATCCCGCGCTCCTGGAGGTAGGACTCGAACTTTGATCCAATGAATTGTGGTCCATTATCTGAGACTAGGACTCGTGGTATCCCGAACCTCATCAAAATGTTGTCCATAAACTTTGTGCAGTCTTGTTGATTGATTGTCCTCATTGCTTTTGCTTCAACCCATTTTGTCATGTAGTCAATAGAGACTAGTAGGTACCTGAGATCTCCTTTTGCTCGAGGAAAGGGTCCCATGATATCAATACCCCAAACAGCGAATGGGATCGGTGATAGGACTGAGGATGGTAGGACTGGGCTTATCCGGGACACATTGCTGAAGATCTGGCACTGCTTGCACTTCTTGACATATTGTATTGCATCCTGATGGATTGTTGGCCAGTAGTAGCCTTGCCTTATGATCTTATGAGCTAGGGCTTTTGCAGACATGTGGTCTCCACATATTCCTTCATGCACTTCTGCCAAGCAGTACTTTGCTTCTTCTGGGCCAATGCACTTCAGGATAGGAGATGAGAAGGTCCTGCGGTAGAGTACTCCTTCTTCGAGGAAGAACTTGGCTGCTTTTGCTTTCAATCTTTGAGCTTTTCCTTTATCTTCCGGGAGCTCCCCTTTGTCCAAATAGTTTATGAAGGGAGTCATCCAATTTTGAGTGCTTTCTATTTCCAAGATCTCTCCGGATTCAATGGATGGTTTGTGAAGTTCTTCGAAGTAGACTGAGCAGTCCAGATTTGATGAATTCCGGACTAATTTGGATAGGATATCCGCTTCTTCATTCTCTTCTCGGCATATTTGAGTGAATTGGTGGCTTGGGATTGAGGCTAAGTAGCTCTGAACCAGTGCCTGGTATTTCGCCAGAGTAGGGTCTTTTGCTATGTATTCTCCATTTGTTTGCTTGACCACTATCTGGGAGTCGCTGTAGATTTTCAAGTCCTGGACCCTTAGAGTCCGGGAGAGCTTTAGTCCTGCGATCAACGCCTCATACTCCGCTTGATTGTTTGTTGCCGGGAAGTTGAAGGATATAGCTGTCTGAATCTTGAATCCCTCTGGGCTCCTGAGTATGAGTCCGGCTCCTGACCTCTCGGTTGTTGAAGAACCATCTACCTTTAAGGTCCAGGCTCCCGGGCTAATTTCCTTTTTTGGCTCCTGATCCGTGTCCATTGTTTGTTGGTCTTGTTCCGGGAAGTTACATTCGATTATGAAATCTGCAAGAGCTTGAGCTTTGATTGCAGTCCTGGGAATGAAGCTTAGATTGAACTGGCTCAATTCCACAGCCCAATTAACGAGTCTTCCCGAGATATCTGGCTTGTGGAGTATTTTCCTTAGTGGTTGATTTGTCACTACTCTGATCTCCCTCCCTTGGAAGTAGTGCCTGAGTTTCCTTGAGGTTGTAACCAAAGCGAAGGCAAACTTCTCCAATCTTGGGTATCTTATTTCTGCATCTTTTAAGACCTGGCTTACATAGTAGACTGGTTGCTGTGTTCCATTCTCTTCCCTGATTAGGGCAGCTCCTACGGCTTGTGCTCCCGCTGACAAGTATAAGTAGAGAGGCTCTCCTGGCTTAGCTTTGGTTAGGACTGGTGGCTGAGAAAGGTAATTTTTTATTTCCTCGAATGCTTTCTGGCACTCCGGATTCCAGTTTACCTCTTTCTTGTTGGTTGCTCCTTTGAGTAAATCAAAGAAGGGTAGACACCTCTCTGCTAGTTTTGAGACAAATCTCCTGAGTGCAGCTAGTTATCCTGCTAGCTTCTGCACATCTTTTTGGGTCCTGGGAGCTCTCATCTCCTGGATTGCTTTTATTTTCTCCGGGTTGGCTTCTATGCCTCTGTTGCTGATCATGAATCCTAGGAACTTGCCTGTTCCTACTCCGAAGGTGCATTTCTCCGGGTTTAGCTTGAGTTGGTTCTTCCTCAGATTTTCAAAGCACTCCTTCAGATCTTCCACGTGCCCTGGTATAGTTGTTGATTTGGAAATCATGTCATCGACATAGCACTCTAAATTTCTCCCAATCTGGGACTTGAATATCTTGTTCATAGTTCTTTGGTAAGTGGATCCAGCGCTGGTGAGGCCGAAGGGTAGCATCACATAAGCGTAAACTGCTCTGTGAGTTATGAATGCTGTCTTAGGGATGTCCTTCGGGTTCATCTTTATCTGGTTGTATCCGGAGAAAGCATCCATGAAACTTAGCATTACATGTCCTGAGGTGGCATCTATCAGTTGATCAATGTTTGGAAGAGGATACGGGTCCTTCGGGCATGCATCATTTAGGTCAGTGTAGTCTACACACATTCTCCATTTGCCGTTGGACTTCTTAACCATGACCACATTAGCTAGCCACTCCGGATATTTGATTTCTTTGATGATTCCTGCTTTGAGTAGCTTTTCCACTTCTTCGTCAATGGCTCTCTGCCTCTCTGGAGCAAAGTTTCTTCTCTTCTGTTTTACTGGTTTTCTGTTGGGGTTGACATCCAAGCTGTGCATTGCTATGGACTCATGTAGTCCTGGCATGTCCCTTGGACTCCAGGCAAAAACATCTTTATACTCCCGGAGCAGGGATACTAATCTCTCCTTGAAGGACTCCTCGAGTCCTGACCCAATCCTCACTTTTTTGCTTGAATTGGTTTCATCTAATTCGATTTCTTCTGTTTCGACTGCTGCTTCAATTTTTGCTTGTTCTTTGTTTGAGATCATTTGATGAATCCGGGCTTCAGAGTTCTTCTTTAGATAGTTGTTTGCTTTTTCAGGTTCTTCGGTTGGTTGCATGGTAGGACGAGGTTGGTTTAGGACTCGATTTGTCTTGTCTACTACCTTGACTTGGTTGCTTGCCAGTTCTTCTGGACTTGTTTTGCTTGGTTCTTCCCTTTTTCGGGGTCGGTGCTTCTTCGTGCTTTGTTGCTTGCGAAGGACCGTAGCCTTCCTCTTGTTATCTTGATGGGTTTCTGCCATAACTAACCCCTGGTTGTAGCATGTTTCAGCAACTCCGTAATCTCCTTTAATCTCCCCGACTCCCGTCGGGGTTGGGAACTTAATCTTGAGATGGGAGATTGAAGTTATTGCTTGCATCATTGTTAGAGCTGATCTGCCAATAATTCCGTTGTATGAGGAAGGAGCGTTGATCACATAAAACTTGATGACATGAGTCACTTGGTTAGGAGCAGATCCAAAGATGACTGGCAGATACAAAGTTCCTTTGATCGGGACTAAGTTGTGGCCGAAGCCATAGAGTGGGTCTTCTCGACATTCATTTAAGCGGACGTTCCCTAACTGCATTCTATCCACTGTGTGCTTGAAGAGGATATTTACTGAAGAGCCATTGTCTATGAGCATTCTTCTTACTTCATTATCGAAAATGTCTAGAGTGATAACCAAAGCTGCATTGTGATGAGGGTTGACTCCTTCATAGTCCTTGCTGCTGAAGGATATCACCAGGTCTGGGAGTGATTGGATTGAAAGTACTTCTTCGCCGAAGTCCGGGTTCCGGGGTGGGGAGTATGTTCCGCCTAGGACCACATTGACTACATTCTTTCCTTTCTTCTGCGCTTCCCCTCTGCTGTTGTCCCGAACTAAGTACTTGTTCATATTTCCTTTTTCACTTGGTCCTCAATGAAGTACTTGAGTGATAAGCAATTCTCGGTCTTGTGGCCATGGGTCTCGTGATAATCACACTGCCTATTGTAGGGCCTGCTCTCCGGAGGAGTTTGCATTGGTTTCGGAGGATAATAGAAAGGCTTGTCTTTGACTTCTTTCAAGATTTCCTCCCGGGTCATGTTGAGAGGAGTCCAGTCCGGCTCCTGCTTCGGCTCCCGAGATTGCTTCACGGGTCCTGGGTCGCTGTTTGACTCCTGCTTAGGACCAAGTCTTTGGAAAACCGGGTTTGCTTGTCTTTCTTGGCTTTGGTTGCTTTGCTTGAATTTCTTGTCCTGATGGTAACCCCCTTTCGGTCGGTCATCAGTGTTTTTACTCCTAGACCCTCCATTCCGGGTCATTCTCATTGCCTGGAGCACATCTGTTTCCTTAATGAATCTGGCAACCATGGAATAAGCTGCTGCCAGACTTTGCGGCTCTTTATTGATCAGCTCCACAATATACCTTTCGTTGTGCTCTGGGTCCAGGTTTCTTCTAAAGATGCTTAAAGCTTCCCTTTCATCCAGATTTGAAACTTTATTGATTGCTTCCTGGAACCGGCGCATGTATGCAGAGAGGGACTCATTGTCGTGCTGCCGGATCGTCTCCAGGTGACACATGTGCATTTCGTGCGTTTTGTTTGCCCGAAATCTCCCAAGGAAAGAGGCTCGAAATTCCTTCCAGGAGTGGATGCTGCGGGAGGGGATTCTGCTGAACCATCTCTGGGCCCCTCCCTTAAGGGTTGAAGCGAAGAACCTTGATTTCGTCAAGTCATTGTAGTAGTATATCTGCGCTATCTGCTCAAAGTAGTTCAAGTGCTCCTCCGGGTCTCCCAGACCATCAAAGGAGTCAAAGTTGTAATGCTTCAAGTTCCGCTGCCGGGGGATAGCTTCTAAGGAGTGGCTGAAAGGAGTTAGTGTTTCTCCAATCTCCACTCCTGATTCTCTGTCCATCTTCCTCTGCAATTCATAGATCATGTCTTTTAGGTCCTTCTGCTTCTCTTCTTCTTCATCATCAGAAATCAGCTCCGGAGTAGGGTCTCTCCGGGTTCTTTTGCTCCTAGACTTGGTCAACAGCTTCTCTTCTTCTAATTGTATTCTCTTTTGGATCTTTAGCTCGAGCTTTGCTTCTTCTTCTTTCCTGATTTGCTCCCGGACTTCTTCCAACTTTCTCTGTTTGGCAGCTTCTGCTTCTTTTTTGCCTTGATCTTTTTTGCTTTTCTTCCCCTTGGCTCCAATGCGGTCGAACACAGACCTCTTTGATTGCTGGGAGTCCCCGGATTCCTCCGGCTCCTCCTCTAGTTCTGCCTCTTCTTGGAGGCGGGTCTGCTCCTGTCTGTATAGTCTGATTGCTTCTGCTAGTTCATCACTTGTGAGGTTAGCCATGTGCTCTTCGGCTACCGGGACATTTGTGTACTTGTACTGATTGAGCTCTATGAGGGTCCTGGCATCCCTTGTGTTCACAATTCTCTCCATTACGGGAGTATGTAGTGGTTGCTCCTGGAATGTTTCTCTCTCGGCCCCTGGGTCAAGAGCCTGGGAATGGTCCGGCTCCTAGACCTGAGCACTAGCAGATGGCCTCCCAGAGGTATTCTTTCCTGGTCTTGCCATTTCTCAGCAGTACCAACAACAAACAACAACAATATGGCACAGAGAATATCGGTCTAAGGTTGTTTTATGAAATTTGCAGAAACTACCCAAAATAACAACAAATACTAACAAATAGCTTCCTGGGAGCAGTTCAAACGATTTTACGGGACTATTCAACGATGAAGTACAACGCAAAGTTATATTCAAACTAGAACAATAACGATTAAAACTAACGATAGCTCTCACGAACGTGGCTTAATCAACAAAACGGGCTCACACAAACGTGTCCTAAAGTAACGAGCGCATACAAACGTGGCCGACATAAACAACATTCATGCTTACGGAAATGGTTGGTTGCTTGAGTTCTTACAAGTTTATATAAATGGACTCTTTGAAGAGTTTGTTGATGAAGGTGAATCCAGGGGCACCGAGACCCAAGGATGGAGACCCCTCCTTCTAGCGCCAAATGATAACTCCTGGTGGCGGGGCTGCTCCTTCGACGCCGTCCTGGATCCTTCGCCGCTGTAGAGGTGTAGCTGTGGTTGGGTTCCTACAAAACAACACCGGAAGGGGGGTTGGAGTCCCGCGGCGCCTCCGGCGTGAGAGTAAGAACTAGCTTTTTGGGAAGATGAGGATGAATATGAATGTAAGGTGGCTGTGTGTGTATATGAGTGTGAAAGAATGATTAACCCCAAAACCTCACATTCTTGGGCTATTTATAGCCCAAGGATAGGGTTTTAGGGTTGGTACCTTTGAATCGTAGCCATTGATTCTGGGAGCGGAGGACACCTGGCGGGAGTGGATGCTTTACATGTGTCAGTGCGGGACTGGCCGAGGAATGTTTTGAGGATCCTCTGACACGTGCCTTGATTATCCCCATGATTGACGCGTGACAGTTACTTCCATCATGTGCTCGGGTCAGCGTCTCACGTGCTGGGATTACTCAAGGTTGGGGTCGCGGGACTGGACTAGTTAGGACTGGACTGAGTTGGGAGGTCAGGACTAGTCCTCCCAGGAGCTGAGTGGAGTTATGAGCATAAGAGTAGGAATCCCAGGAGTTGTATGGAGCTAGGAGCTAGGAGCTTAGGAGTAGGCCTCCCAGGAGCTGTATGGAGTTGAAAGCCTGGGAGTAGTCCTCCCAGGAGTTATATGGACTATCAGTGGTCAAGTCACTGTTATTTGTATTGTTTTAGAATTCTGATATGCAAAGTTAATTTCATAATTGAATTTGTGTAACATACAAGAGGCATTAGAGAATTAGATTGAAATAAGGATTAAGGGTTTGTAGAAATTAGTGAAGGTATCAAGTTGCTATTCAAGTAGCTTTCAATGACTAAACTTTTGGTATATGGGTGTATGTTTATGTAAATGGTTAACCAGGAAAAAGCTTTTGCAGTTTTTACACATTCAAGAAGCATGCCAATTATCTTATTGAATTCAAGTGCTATCAGAATATCCATACAAACCCATCCAATTGAATATCTAAATTCTAATCAATTGTTGTTAAATCATAGGACGATGTTTCTGAAATAGATCTGATCGTAGTAATTTAATCATTTTATTATAAAGCCTAATCGTAAATAGTATTCAATCCGTTAAAGATTGATTTTCCAAACCCTGGTGTACTTAGATAGACAGGATCAAATGAGCTAGAACTAGACTCGAAAAAATGAGACCTAACTCTACTAATGCTCGTAACTGGCAAGTCGAGCTTGAGCATAATACCTTCTTTTAAGTCAAATTTGACTTTCGTATGAAGGATTCAAGTTTGGGTTTGAACAATTTAGTTGTTCATTTAACGAACCAGGCTCGACCTGACTCATCAGGAAAATGCTCAAACTCAACACAAATTACAAGCCTATGTTTAAAGACTTGGACAACAATATACTACTTTGCAATCCTAGTAACCACTGGGTATGGCCCACCTGCTAAGTTAGCTCTTTCATTATTCAGAGTGTCATCAATTGCCAGAAATTTTCCTGGTTTAAGCTTCCTGATCATTTTTTCACTATCGAGCAAAGATACTGATGAGAAGCTTTGGTTCCATATACTGCTTGTCCTTGGCAGGTTCTAGATTTACTTGAAGATGCTTGTGAATCACTTTTGGAAAGCATTTTGGCAGAAAACAGTAGCAGCAAAGGTTCTTAGATACTGTGGGAGGGAGGCGATTGGTCCAGTGATTGATGGCGCATTGTCATGGATGAAAGATTTAGTTTTAAGTGATTGATGTTAAATGAATTGCTGATATATTGTATGGCACTATGCGCCATTTATTCTTAATGTATGATTAACATAAGCTTTTGTTATTTCATAATCATTGTGGTGATTCAGCAATTTTTGTAATAATATTTTGGAAAGTGAACTATTATTATCCATTAAGCATAATGTTTGATCTACAAGTGATTAGATGAAGAACAACAGACACACCAACTCAAGACTTTGCCTGTATCTTGTACCAAAAAATGGCCATGTATGCTTTAATTTTGGGTAAGATTATAAATTAAAACTAAAATATCATTATATTTTGAAGTTCAAGATTTGCGTCTCAAAGCGTCTGTGACAGTAGCTGTAGAACCTACCATTTCTGACATTAGAAAAAAGGGAAGTTGAGTATTCCATAGACACTGACGGTTCTCAGTCGCTCCCTTGATCACCAGCTATATAGTAGTGAACTGCTTCATCACCAGCTATGAATTTTATTATTACGATTAATGATATATTCGAGTTCGAGGCATGTATCACAGGCACAGCGCAGAATCGAAGTACATAGCAATGCAATATTCGACCATTGTCTTCTTAACTGTTGATTAGC
This sequence comes from Apium graveolens, assembly GCF_009905375.1. Lineage (NCBI taxonomy): Eukaryota > Viridiplantae > Streptophyta > Magnoliopsida > Apiales > Apiaceae > Apium > Apium graveolens. The sequence continues at coordinate 170,658,145 of NC_133657.1, forward strand.
CAGCAAAGTCAGTAACGTCTTAGTACAGCTTGTAACTAAATCCTGTTACAAGTACTGAAATATTGTAATATGCCTGGTGCTTTAATTGATTACAATGATTTTCAACCTAATTATACCTCTCATTATACTCTGACAAGGCACATAAGAAGTTTGGATAGATATCTACACAAATGATTGTCACTCGAAGGGAATGGTGATGCTTCACAAAAATATGGCGGTCTCTCGCATATGCTCATATAATGTAGCTCTTTTTCGCTCCCATCTGAGAACGTTTTCTTCTTGGATTGGAACTGAGCATGCAAGAAAATGCATTTAATAGCTCAGTATCTTCTAAATTCACAAGTATATTTGCTGCCTCCGGTTTGGCAAGGAGAAGTTTTGCTACAAGATATCCTGCAATTGACCAAGTTTGAAAGAGATGTGCCTGTTTCCCTATGAGTCTTCCACGCTTGGTGTCATAATATTCTGGCCACTTGTCCCTGGCTAAGCGCCTTTCGGCAATTTTCACTGCATTTTCAGCAATTCCAGGCCTGTTCATCTTTATGCATGCCACTGTGAGCTGAGAAATACAAAAATTTCAAGCAGATTAACAATTTTCTGTTTAGGTTAACACATGATTCTATGACAGACCAAAATTACACAAAATATCAGTCAATCTATGTCAATATACATAGTTACTACAGTCCCGTTCCTCTTTATGTACACCTCTAATCAATTTGGTTGACCAAGATAGTGCTGGCAATTTAAATGCATGACATGCAATTAACCATGTGAGATCTAACAGTTATGTGGAAAGAACTCCTTAGCAATATTATTTATATTGTAGTTAATGTCATGCTAGTAAATTAGGCAATTGAAATGGAATTATAAAGAGTGAAATCTATCAAAAATATGGCCTGCCAGCCCAGTTGCCTTAATAAAAAGTGCTTCTTCAGTAACTCCTCTTGTGGGTTTGAACAAGAGGAAACTTAAAGGCAGCAACCCCTTCATGATTATCATAAACTAACCTGCCAAAGCAAAGTTGGCCAGGAGCCACCGTTGTGGTAGGACCAAGGCCTGCATTTAAAAAGAAAATCAATTATTTAGTAAGGAAAAAATTCTGTCATGATCCAATAACAACTGTAGTAACACGCTGGCCACCAAGACTTAAGAAGTATACGTGTTCTTAGGATCACTGCCCGTAACAATTCGCCATTCCTCTCCGTCAAGAGCAGGATAACATATCTTTAAAGGCATATCAGCTACTAATTCTGCCCATTTGGCTTCTATCAGATCCAATATAGAATGTGATTGTTCTGTTGTTGCAAGGCTGCTAATTATTGACCATAAATTTCCAAGAGAAAAGAAGCGAAAATCCATGTGAGCTGGCTGCAAGTTTCCAATCAAATAGCCTCCTTTATTAGGCATCCACTCCACCAGCCAGGGGGGAATTTGATCAGGGTAAATATTGAACTTATTAACAGCATCATATGAATATTCTTCTGTCTTGTAACGGTAGATTTCATTTAGTTTTTTCATGTCAGTCCAATAATACTCCCTGATATGGAACGGTAATGCAACTAAACGATTGTTTAGTGCTGTTATAAGGTCAGTTGATCCATCCTCAGGTGCAAGCATCTCACGTGCAGAAAGTAATGCCGAATAGAATAATGCCTGCAAGTGTACAATATCACATGAAAAATTGTGTACCATTTTACGTTCTCAAAAGAATGACAATAGAAGAAAATGTTCTCAAAAGAATGACAATAGCAGAAAAGTGGTTAGTCCGTTTTGTCCTATTTAAAGCAAAATTGTGCTAATAATTGTTTAGCCAAGCCTCCTGTTACACCATATGTCAGTGGTCATCAATTGCATAATGTTAAGAGCATCTCCAACCCTATTCCATATAATTATTACCTAATATATAGTAAAATAATGGTTACCTAAAATCTACGTAAAAAAATAGTTTTACTCCAATCGTGTTACCTATATTCGTACCTATATCTTCAAATGTAATATAGAATCATATTTTTATTAGTTGTTTATAGTTTAGCACCAACTAAAATAGTCTAATTTTTGTAGTGTCATATAGAGTGATTTTTTTTTTTATCAAATATTAATAAAAAGTATTTAGTTAATAATAATATATATTTAAAAAAAATTAAACCAAATAAATAAGTAAAATTATGGATCAAATTTATTCGTCTTTTAATCGAATTTACAAATAAACTCGATCTGAAATGGTGCCACAAATATAGGTTAACAAGATAGGGAAACAAAATGTTTACTCAAATATGTTGGAGATGATTTTATGAACATGGATCCCTAAATTTGTCTATGTGGCACAAATATAGGCAAGGGGTCACTTGGGTTGGAGATGCTCTTATATCGAATATTTTTTATAATCAAGCCATCAAATGCATAAACTTATGAATGATACAAGACTTCGCCGGAACACGAAAGTGATGAGTAATAAGCTTTGAATTTGTAAAAAAAATTAAATGTTGATGGGATTGATGCAATATTTCTCTACAAAAGATAAAGAAATGCATTATAGTGTTGGAACTACAGTTTCTAAGACTACCTGGATTTCCAATGGGTGGCCATGAATTCCCATGCGGCGATCTATCATACAAGAACCATCTGTCACCAATAAAGTAGGAAACATATCAAAGCCATCAGCAAGACATAACTTTAAAATCATTTTGATTCCCGTTTGCACATCAACCCTTTCCTGAACAGAACGGTCACCCGAACACTTTCCATATGCTCGCAACAATATAATCCACCACAATCCTGAAGCACATATGGAATAATATTTGTTATAGGTTTATAAATATATTTGATCATAAATGTGTACAGATATCTCAACGAACTAGATGTAAATTTACCAGAATCTACTGGTGCAACGCGACCAATTGCTGCCTCACCAAAGTCCGGATCCAAAATATCTTCTGTTGCAGAATCATCACCGTCGAGTGGTACTGTTCGCACTTTAAAACTAGCAGGCATCAGTCCTTGTCCTGGACTATGGCAATCCATTGTTTTTTCCCAACTCTGATTAGAAGTGAATCATATTGACGGGATGAAGTTGAGGTTCAAGTATGCAAAACAAAAAAATAAAATAAAAAAGAAAGTAAAAAGGTGATTGTAAGTTAAAAGAGAGGTTTTCATATATGTACCGACTCTTCTTTGCGACAAACTGGAGGTCCATGATGATACACAGTAATGTAGATATTAAAAATGTTTTGATTGCACAACGAAAAAAATCATAATCAGCCACTTAAGGTTTAAATACACTGGGGATTCATAAAGGTTTCTCAATCTCACAAAAGCAGACACAATTAATGTATCAATACAAATCTACTTGTGAAGATTAAAACGTATACTGATAAAAAAATCCAATAGAGAACGGAAATTATGTCAACTCAACATCAAAAATACATCGCAATGCTTCAAAAATAGAGCAATGACTTAACTGAATTAGTCATTGTACTACTTGACCATAACTAGGATTAACAGCCTGAGTCGACATGTTCAACTGAAGATGATGAGGTTAGTAGCAATCTAGTGAAGATAGACTAACAGCTGCTAATTTAGTATTTTAGCCTTGACGAATCTAATTTACCACAGGGCACATCACAAGTCGAGAATGTTAGAATTTTCTAATGTTGTACTGGGAAAAAATCACATTATTGGTTGATCAATGTCCTACCACAGTTGTCTTCGATAAAATGTACTTTCGCGCATTAAAGTTAAACTTGATATACACTTCACCATTTTACTCGACCTTTTTACCGTTAACTAACAGAAAAACAAATCTTTCCAAAAATCTATCATGTCTAACTCCGACCTAGTAGCTGAATTTCGGCTGCTGAAAACTTAGTAATGATTACTTGACCAAGTAAAAGAAATTATAGGACTAAATGAACACCAGAAACTGTCCTAGTTCTAAGTCCACTTATCTGGGTAGCCACCCAAACATATTGGTCACAAAATTGCTCTCTCCTTCTGCCAAAAACCACTGACTTTGGCACTGATAAATCCCAACTTTAAACCTAATATACAATGTGAAGACCTCACATTTTTTAAACCCCAAAATTACTGAGAGAAACAATAGGTGCCACCTCCATAACCTAGCAAGGCCATATCTTAGATGTATAAAAAATTCTATATGTGTTCTTTTGCTTGCGTCACGTTTTATTTATTTCCCAATGTTGAAGCAGATTGTCACATCGGAGAAGCATATTACATACAGGAAAAAAGAGTTCAGTGATAAAAATGTGAACTGGGTCCTAATTTAGTGTTAAAGATAAAGAGTACTTCAAATCCTAAAGAAAATCCAAAACCATAAAAGGTTAAAAGAGAAGCCATCTTATTAAATTTTGGTTAAGCATATCATTTGGAAAAGAAGACACATACAATAAAAAGATATGTCTCGTGAAAACATATTATAAACTATAAAGTATTTTCACTGAAAAGATTAGAAGCTTTATTAGCTAATTGCAGAACATGAGGCATAGGACTATCAATGTTGAATGCCTGCTTTGCTAAATTAAAAATAAGATATTACCTGCAACTGAAGGGTATGGAGGATGAAGTTCCGTACAATGTCATACTCTCCTTTAAGAAGGAAAGCTATCCCAGAGGGTATGAAGTCACGTATGAAGACCTGATCATAGTTGAGAATGCTGGAATCATTTGGATCATTAGCTGCAATTGTCCCAATAGGATTACCACAATAATATACCATGGATGCTCGCAACAAGTCCCATGCTTCATCCTCAAAAGAATCTTTAACCTCATTTAACTTACTATAAATTGTCCCAGGTGTTCCTAAATTCGAAGAGACACCGCCATTTTCACTTTTCAACTGTTGAGTCGATTCAAAATTTGAAACATCTGAATTAGTTTTCATGCCATTAATCAATGTTCTCTTTCCCTCCTCAGCGGCTGCCTCACTTATACTATCCGCCCGTCCGCATTTACAAGTCAAGCCTTCCGAACCGTATATTGGTTTCTTCTTATGACTCATACCATCAGCACGGACACTTGCAAAGATCCTAGTAAAATTTTGAAGACTAACTTTTGTGGATTGGGTATACCTGCACCCTCTTCCTCTCCTAAATCTGTCTGAGACAAACATATTCGACTTTTCATAGGGAAACTCTCTATGGTACAAGTGAGTCCCTGGTGCAGAAAGAACTTGAAGAAATGCTTCTGAAGGAACACCCATGATAGTATAACTTGTGCCTCCTCGGAACAGCACTACTTAAACACCAGACCTTTGTTTCTTATAAACAGTACCTCCTCAAAACTGCACTATGTAAACTTGAAGTTCGTATCAGTATTGAAAATAACAAACATTAAACCCAATATACTTTCATCTCACTAATACAGAAATATCATGTGAGAAGAATAAACAGTATCTATAACTCCAAATACAAACAATGACTAATTATGACAACCCTGATCAAATCGTGAGTCCGGTCTATCTTGATACAGGCCCCAAAAAATAATGATTTGTTGGTGCACTTAGTGATAAAAATCGTACTTGCAAACTGAACTAATCATCTCACATGTCATAATGCTGAATTCCACGATCACGCAAATAATGAACCAGAGTCCTCTTGATTCATACCATTACATATCAAAACCTCGAGTCACTATCCTACTCCACACGAGACTAAAAAAGTAACCAACATCACACAGCCACATGATAAGTTATCTTTATTAGGATAAAGGATTGTTTATGAAAATATAGGACCCCCAAGTGTGATTTTAGGTAACTACCCAAAATAATGAAATTGTCTAGTATGAACAAGGGAATGCATAGGCCTTAGCATAAGGTAAATAAACTTTTTTTTATTTAATTAATCGTACACGCACTAGCAGGAGTCGAACTCGTGAACATGAGTCAACCACTTTGTTGGCGACCTTAAGAAACTTGAGGTTACAATTTTTGCAAGTATGAGAATACAAATGGTAGAATTAAAAGTTGGGTCTGTATATATATACCATAAAAGCTTATAACCACAGTTAATTACCCAAAGTTCACCCTCAGGTTCATTAAACACAAACAACAATAGGGCTTAACATTAACCATAAAAAGCATTATCATTTGCTTACAGAACATGAAGAAAAACAAGATGATGATGATATTTGTATTTGTTATAGCCAAAATTTGGTATTGGATCATCTCGGGTCAAATACGGGTCAATTGGAATTGAATTGGGGCAAGAAGATGAATAATTAGGTTTTGGTCTACATTGTATGAAGCGAAGACGCGCCCTGTATATGTAGGATGCGTCCATGATTGTGTAGGCTGTACTTTGGGTTGTCATGTAAAGAGATGAGCAGGAAGATATTGAAAGGAGGAGGACGCGCCCAAGACGCAGGACGCGCCCAAGGCGCAGGACGCGCCCTGATAAGTAAAAATAATGGGATGAGCTGTATAGGTAATAAGGTTGCCAAGCAAGGAGAATATGTGTATTTTACAAGGGGAGGACGCGTCCTGCCTCCTGGAGATGCACACTTTGGGATGGTTGAGCTTGTTCTCATTCAAGACAAAGCAAATAGAGATACTTGAAAGATATAGCAATATGTGGAGTTCGTAGCGTCAGGACGCGCCCAATCGTTCAGGACGACCTATGTGTGAAGAATGCATGATCAAGAGTAAGTTTAAAGCAAGACAAGCGTGGAAGGAGCAATGGAGGATTATTTTCACTAACATATTTGTTGCAGGTACTCTTTGAAGAATTCCCTCCTTGAGACGGTCAAGGAGGGGGATGTCCGTGAAAAGCTTGAAGACCTCCAGGGGTATGCCTGATGATTGAAGGCCTCCTCCTGTATTCAACGGGTGTCCTCGTTGGGGATGCGGGGTTAACTTTGGTGTGTGCTTTGGGAACTCTGTTCTTGTATTCAATGGGTGTCCTCATTGGAGAACTTTGGAGTCATCCTGCACTTTGCACCCAAGAGCTTGGGATCACCTGTCCTGCTATCTGGTGGGTTATCCTCATTCGGGGGACAGGGACGCGTCTGGCATTTGGGGTGAACCGTGGCTATACCTGCGTTCGTAATTCAAGGGAGATAGCTGTAGCGGAATGTTATCCTTGCGCAGGGAGATGCATTATCCGTGAAGTCCTGCGATTACAAACGAGCCTTGGGCCTTCGCGGTTGGGCCTCATAGTTGGATATTCCTAAAGCTAGCGGAAGATGGATTCTGGACCGGGCCTGGGAATAAGAAGTCTAAGCCCATTAGATTTCTTATTCCCCAAGAACTACGTGGGCTTGATTCCCTATAAATAGGGATACGTAGGCAAATTGTGAGGGGTCGGAAACGAGAGCCATAAGGAGCCACCACCAACCCTAAGCAATCTCAGCCCCCAATTTATCACAACCACCACACTCCGCTCACTTTTCAGGCGAGGGACCACCATCGTAGATCTTGATTCCGGCGAAGAACCTCAAACTTTGTTGATACCAAATTCCTCCGTCAACAAATTGGCGCTAGAAGGAGGGGTGCTCATCAAGATCATAATCTCAGGAGGAAGAGATGTCTCGTCACGATGAAGGTTCTTTGACGCAAGAATTGAAGGATAGCCACAGAGGAGTTGCATACAACGGCCACGAAGGAGATCCGTAAAATAAATATTTTTGGCCAGGGGGGTCGAAGGAGATTTGAATGTAGTATCCACGGCCACGAGGGAGATCCATGGATGATGATTTCCAGCCATGAGGGTTGAAGTTTACAACCATGGCCACAAAGGAGCAAAATTGGATGAAAAATTCGGATTTGGTGGGTTAAGCGATTTGCTTACACTGTTTGGGCCGTATCTCGAGTTCCGTAAGTCAGATTTGAACGATCTTACAGCCTACGCGAAGCTTATTGAATTCTCTTTAATTCAGAGATGATATGGATAGGACAATCCAAGTTGAGCAGCCCGGAAACAGAGGAAAACAGCAGCTACGAATTTTTACCAAAAAATCCTATTTATCTTAGAAGATTGCAAGAAACCCATTCCATTAAGAAGATTGGGAGAAACCTATTTGGTATAGAAGATTGAAGAATCCTATTCTATTTAGAAGATTGAAGAATTCTATTCTATCTAGAAGATGGGAGAATCATGTTCTAATTAGAAGATTGGAGAATCCTATTCCATTTAGAAGATTGGAGAATCCTACTCCAACGAGAAGACTGAACAATTCTATTTGATTTAGAAGATTTAAGAACACTATTCAGTTTAGAAGACTTAATCAGGCGCAAATCTGAGGACGATCGGGAGGAGAACACTCCAAGAAGAAGGCATTACTATCATGAGCTAGTCATCGCCTTTAACAAGATCCATCAAGGTAACACTCAACTAGTTTCGTTGTATTTTACATTACTTGTTTTTGGGACTTGTGCAGGAAGAGGATTGGGAAAGAGATTTGGCATGGAGAAAATCCCCCACAAACTCTTAGGACGCGCCTTGATTAAAATATTTGGGGCCCATATGACTTTCAGCAAATTTCAGGAAAATTCACCGACTGGACACGTCCGTCCCTCTAGGACGCGTCCTCCAGGTAACATTTCAAGTTCCATATTAATTGTGTTTATTGTAGGTAGGAAATCTTATCAGGAAAAAATCTCATGAGTTACCAAGTGCTGCGTCACAATATATTAAGGCGCGCCCTCTGCATGTGAAACATTCAGTGGAGAATTGCTCTCCCAGGGCGCGCCCTCAGAAGAAAAAGTCTATGGAAGTTTTCAATGAAGATGTCATGATAATCAGATGAGTTATAGTCACTACTTGAAGAATGGCTCGACTGGAACTAATTCCTCATCTTTCAAGACGCGCCCTTTCCTTAAGGCGCGCCCTCAAAAAAAAAATATTGATGGTGAGGTGAACTTTATTGACCACAAGGAGAATCTTAATATTGGAACTTCAAGAGAAAAGAATCTATCAGAGTAGAGGTACCATGAATCCTAGGACGCGCCCCTTAATTGTCAAGGTGAGGCCCCAGGACATGAATGAGCTCCTTCATCTAAGGATATAATGTTATATCCTCAACAGTTATAAGTAAACTCTCCAAGGCTATCTCTCTCAAGGCGCGCCTTTATTGAAATACCCATGTGATCTTCCTCGATATTACATACATGATTTATACAGAAGCGAATGAAGTACAATGATCTTCCTAGTATGTCGAGAGTTTAGTTTCAACGAACGCGCCCTCACATCCTCAATAATCTGAGTGAGTTTTCAGGACGCGCCCTGAGCATATTTGGCTCATATGTTAAGGCTTCTTCTTTCGATATGACTACCAAGGTCATCTGGTTGTCTTTAGCAAAAAGGGAATGTGGGAGTTGCATTAGTTCAGATGAGGAAGATGAGGCTACAAAGTACTTTTGACAAGGTGCACGCTCGGGGGGTAGGTTACCTCTCATTAGTTCTGTGGTGTTACATATTGCCACATGAGTAAGGTACATGGCTTTTCCTAAAAATAAGAGAGATGCTTAAGGTCGGAAAAATACTCATGTTTAAGGAAACGCTCAACTTTAAGAAAATGTCTCTGAGAGTGAGATGCCCTTTATCAGATGCCACTTCGTGAGATGCCTCGTTGGGAGATGTTTCAACAAGAGATAGTTTCTGCATCGCTTGAGCTTTGTTGAAGATAAAAGCCTTCTAAAAATATTGATCTTTGATTTAGTTTTGTTACATGAAGATTTTGTAGAAGACCCTTGTCGAGGTAGATGCTCCTCTTACAAAGGACGCGCCCTCCAAGGATGTTAGCTTGTCGAGGTAGACGCGCCTCTTACAGAGGTAGCTCCCTTAAAGAATGATTTCCCTTGTCGAGGTGGATGCGTCTCCGACAGAGGACGCGCCCTCCAAGGATGATTTCCCTTGTCAAGGTGGATGCGTCTCTGACAGAAGACGCGCCCTCCAAGGATGAATACCCTTGTCGAGATAAGACGCTCCTCTTAGAGAGGACGCGCCCTCCAAGGATGAAGACCTTGTCGAGATAAGCCACTCCTCTTAGAGAGGACACGCCCTCCAAGGATGAAGACCTTGTCGAGATAAGCCGCTCCTCTTAGAGAGGACGCGCCCTCCAAGGATGTTAGCTTGTCGAGATAGATGCACCTCTTACAGAGGTAGCTCCCTTAAAGAATGATTTCCCTTGTCGAGGTGGATGCGTCTCCGACAGAGGACGCGCCCTCCAAGGATGATTTCCCTTGTCGAGGTGGATGCGTCTCTGACAGAGGACGCGCCCTCCAAGGATGAATACCCTTGTCGAGGTGGATGCGTCTCTGACAGAGGACGCGCCCTCCAAGGATGAATACCCTTGTCGAGGAGGATGCGTCTCTGACAGATGACGCGCCCTCCAAGGATGAAGAACTTGTCGAGATAAGCCGCTCCTCTTAGAGAGGACGCGCCCTCCAAGGATGTTAGCTTGTCGAAGTAGACGCTCCTCTTAGAGAAGACGCGCCTTCCAAGGGTGATTCCCCTTGTGGAGATGGACGCTCCTCTCATAGAGGACGCGCCCTCCAAGAATGATACTCTTGTCGACGTGGACGCTCCTCTCATCGAGCAAAACGCTCCTTGTAAAGAGGACGCGCCCTCTAATGATGTTAATTATTTGAGGAAGACGTCACCTCTTTAAAGGGCGCGCCCTCTAAAAATAGATGATTGAAGAAGATTGTAAAAGTTTTGACTTTGATTTGAATAAATGAATCACGCTATTTGTCGAAAAGATGAGATCAGCGGTTTGGAGTCATGATTTGGAAAGAAGCAGGAAATCAAATATAGAATGGTATTGTGTCATCGGTGGAAGGATCACTATCACCAACAAGGCACGTCCTCCTTGCGTCAAAGATTATTTATTACTTGAAGATCAGAGAGCTAGTGTTTTATTCTGGTCGCGCTTTCCTTAGTGCGCGCCCTCATATGATGACCCTTTCAGTTTAAGGCACGCTCATGGGAGACCAATATTGGGATGAAAAAGTTAGAGAACCCTCAAACCTTTGTTAATGGATTGTGCTTTTCCAAAGTATGTGAAGTGCACACTTTTGTATAAATTCTCTTGTTTCTTACACCGAGTTAGCTCATGTAAGCTTAGAGATATGGTACATAAGTGGTAAGCCTCTCTAGACAAACCAAGGTTAAAGTTATCAGGAAGAGAAGGGGTATTCATAGGTGAAGGCGGGAAGAAATGTGAATAACAATTGTGAACGCGGCAAAGAGTGAGAGCGCGCCGTCATGGTCAATAAGGAGGATAAGATTCCGAAGACGCGGCCTTAATTGAGAATCCGCCCTCATAGAGGAAGATGTAGAGGACGCATACTCATACGAGTGGAGGATGACACAAATTTTTGCTTGGATGTAGATATTAGAATTCCAATTTTGTTTTCAACTTCATATGGAATTCGGGGGGTAGTTGTTATAGCCAAAATTTGGTATTGGATCATCTCGGGTCAAATACGGGTCAATTGGAATTGAATTGGGGCAAGAAGATGAATAATTAGGTTTTGGTCTACATTGTATGAAGCGAAGACGCGCCCTGTATATGTAGGATGCGTCCATGATTGTGTAGGCTGTACTTTGGGTTGTCATGTAAAGAGATGAGCAGGAAGATATTGAAAGGAGGAGGACGCGCCCAAGACGCAGGACGCGCCCAAGGCGCAGGACGCGCCCTGATAAGTAAAAATAATGGGATGAGCTGTATAGGTAATAAGGTTGCCAAGCAAGGAGAATATGTGTATTTTACAAGGGGAGGACGCGTCCTGCCTCCTGGAGATGCACACTTTGGGATGGTTGAGCTTGTTCTCATTCAAGACAAAGCAAATAGAGATACTTGAAAGATATAGCAATATGTGGAGTTCGTAGCGTCAGGACGCGCCCAATCGTTCAGGACGACCTATGTGTGAAGAATGCATGATCAAGAGTAAGTTTAAAGCAAGACAAGCGTGGAAGGAGCAATGGAGGATTATTTTCACTAACATATTTGTTGCAGGTACTCTTTGAAGAATTCCCTCCTTGAGACGGTCAAGGAGGGGGATGTCCGTGAAAAGCTTGAAGACCTCCAGGGGTATGCCTGATGATTGAAGGCCTCCTCCTGTATTCAACGGGTGTCCTCGTTGGGGATGCGGGGTTAACTTTGGTGTGTGCTTTGGGAACTCTGTTCTTGTATTCAATGGGTGTCCTCATTGGAGAACTTTGGAGTCATCCTGCACTTTGCACCCAAGAGCTTGGGATCACCTGTCCTGCTATCTGGTGGGTTATCCTCATTCGGGGGACAGGGACGCGTCTGGCATTTGGGGTGAACCGTGGCTATACCTGCGTTCGTAATTCAAGGGAGATAGCTGTAGCGGAATGTTATCCTTGCGCAGGGAGATGCATTATCCGTGAAGTCCTGCGATTACAAACGAGCCTTGGGCCTTCGCGGTTGGGCCTCATAGTTGGATATTCCTAAAGCTAGCGGAAGATGGATTCTGGACCGGGCCTGGGAATAAGAAGTCTAAGCCCATTAGATTTCTTATTCCCCAAGAACTACGTGGGCTTGATTCCCTATAAATAGGGATACGTATGCAAATTGTGAGGGGTCGGAAACGAGAGCCATAAGGAGCCACCACCAACCCTAAGCAATCTCAGCCCCCAATTTATCACAACCACCACACTCCGCTCACTTTTCAGGCGAGGGACCACCATCGTAGATCTTGATTCCGGCGAAGAACCTCAAACTTTGTTGATACCAAATTCCTCCGTCAACAGTATTATTACCTGGGTGATTAACCTAGCTCGGGTGGAAATGTAAACAACACAATCTTGGGTTTGGGTCCTAATCTTGGGATATTATTATTACTAATCAATGTAGAAATGTGGATGTATCATGTATGTATGTACAAATAAATTACGTGTACATTAAATCTAAAGAAATTACAAGGAATGGAAAAACATTTTTAGGCAATGTGGTTTTTTACTGTTTGTCCATTAATTTATAAAAAAAAATGATAAAAATATCCAAATTTTGAAAAATTTAATTAAAATAATTATTTTGAAGAAAGTGGCTCCATTAAATATTACACCGTTGGATAATCTAATTTATATAGAATATTCTATTTAGAGTTGAGTATTTCATATAAAATGAATATATAAAGTGAATACTCCATTGCACTGAAAATTGGGTATCTCATCGGCTATAATTGACCCACTTTTCAAAAAATGATCATTTTTGTTAATTTTGTGTAAAAATAGGTTAAATTTGTCTTTTACCCGAATTTATAAGAAGTTAGAAAATTTATAATTTTAGGTCATTTTGATTAGTGAAGTTTTTGTAAATACTGGAATTTATTATTATTTTTAAAAAAATTAAATTAATATATTAAATTTATAAATTTTCGTATTTATTACATGCTCATGAACACATATTATAAATTTTTTTTGAGAGTGTAAGTTTGCATATACACGTGTGTGTGAATAATTCATTTTCCCAAGTTCAATTTATCTTATCCAAACTCTCTATATATGTAACCAAAATCAAGTTCCAAGGTCTAAAATATTACACGATGTCGTAATTGCCCAACTAGGTCCAAGGACCTCTACGAAAGAAATAATTATCTTTCTTCAAATTATCATAATGTGATATTCCAATATATTGTTAATATTTTTATTTTAATGCTTTTCAGTTGTTAATATTTTTGAAATAACGTATATATTTTTTCATCAAAATTTAATATATCTCACTAACTAAATTACTTTTTCTTAATTTTTCAACACGTTTCTTAATTTATCCGTGCCCCGCCCCCACCAAATGTTAAGTATTCAGGAGCAATTTACAAGTATATATAATTTTTTACGAATTTGAATAATAATCATTAATAAAGAATAGACCGTAAATCGATTATATATTTAACAGAGAATTACATTTTGCGCTCTTTATATTTGACAAAAATTTAATTTTGTATACCTATTTTTTAAAATTACAGTTTGCATCCCCCTATTTTCAAATCCGCTACAATATACACCTTTTTTACCTAATTTTTTAGTCCTAATTGTTGTCTCCAACAATATATCTCATCTTTTTTCTTCAATAATAGAATATATATGTTGTTGAAAATAATATTTTTGGCAAAAAAATTAATTTTTTTTGACTAAAAGGGTGCAACTTGAAGCGGATTTCAAAATAGGGATATGCAAACTGCAATTTATAAAAACAGGTATACAAAATTAATATTTGGCTAAATATAAGGGTGTAAAATACAATTCTGTTTATATTTAATAATACAACATAGGGTTCTGTGAGACATTTAATTTCACGTCAGCAAACACATAAGCATCCTGTCATGTCATATCAGTTAGGGCTCCGTTACAACTCTGTTGCATTAGATAAACATGGAGGCATATACTCCCGGTATTACGTCTCTTCGACTCTTCCTCTACCAATCACGTCCATACGTCCATTTGCAACTTATGCACCTGAATCATCTCCAGGTTAATTGTAATTTTTTTATTTTTTTGATTAATTTGAGAATTCTATTGTGATTTTAGATGTTTACGCTACTCCGTTTAAGCTCGCTTTCACAAAGTTTCGCATATCATTGTTTTGCGTTGCTATAAAAGATAGTGGATCATCGCTCATGTTCATCTATGTGTAAAGACCATATGATGATTAGACGAATTATAGTGTTTGATGTATTAATATGTTGATGGACCATGGTGTGAAGAGAAAATACTACTTAACAACTTGACCGAGGTAAAAAGTTAAGAGTAATTGGCAGTTTCTAACCCACTTTTATTTTCATTTTTGTGATTTGAGTCTACATTATTTTCTCTGTCAACATACACCCCATAAAATTAATTTCGCTTCTATTTGCACCTCATTGACGACTTTCCATCCAATATGACTGTTAACTTTAATGGAAGCGGGGACATTTCAGTAATTACTAATTAAAATAGAAGAAAATAAGAGTAATTGGCACTTTGTGTTGTGCAGGATATGCCTGTACCTTAACAAGACTAAGACAATTTGTCAACCCTAAATAAATTGTATTGTTATCTTAATTTGTATTTTGTACTTGTAACACCTAAAGTCTGTAAAAATGTCAAAGGAGCAGACTGAAGTCTTTTTCTATAAACAGTGTCAAGCCTAAGAATTCTCTCTGGAAGAAGATCATGCCTTAGAAAAATTATGAAGAAGCTTGGAGTTAAATAAATCTGTTTTAGGAAAAATGTTCTGAGTCAAGATCTCTATAAGTCACAGATTTAGTGTTATAGAGAAGTCATTCGAGAACTCAGAATGACTTATCGAGAAGTCAGGAAAGGCACTAGAGAACTCACAAAGATATCGACAAGTCAAATTGAAGACACGAAGATTGGAGATATCGACAAGTCATTTCTTCACTAGATAACTCAGAGTTATCGACAAGTCAACATTCAGTAGAGAACTCTGAGTTATCGATAAGTCAAATTCCACTAGAGAATTCAGAGATATCGATAAGTCAAATTTGACCAGAGAACTCTGAGTTGTCGACAAGTCAAATTTGACCAGAGAACTCTGAGTTATCGATAAGACAATAAATCATTAGAGAACTCAGAGATATTAATAAGTCAAAGTGAAGATATGAAGACTAGAGATCTCTACAAGCCAAATTCTCTTAAAGAGAACTCAGAGACCTCTCCAAGTCAAATTTACTATGGAGCATTAGAGATCTCGATAAGCCAATATACTTATCGAGATGTCAAGTTCTCTATAGACCAAATGGAGATCTCGAGGTAAAATCTCAAACTACAAAATTGCAGATCAGTTCAATATCCAAGATTAAGAATCAACAAACAATCCAAACAGCTGGATTGACAAGTATACAAATAGTAGCTTGAAGGATGTGCAAGATCAATAGTGAAGATTAACTGACAAAGGAAGATCGAGATGATCAGAGGATGCTAAAGTTATGCTAAGCCAGAAATAGGAGATATACTTTTCTATAAATTGAAATGACAAGTGACTGTTTACAAAATCTAATAGCATGTCTTATTGTACATTGTGTAAATCAGCAGTTAACTGATTTATAAAGTTAACACTGGTCCTTTAGTCAGAAGTAACAATTTAGATATAAAATCTTGTAACTCTCTCAAGAAGAAGCTAAGCTCTTTATCAACAAAGAGTTTACAAATTTTTTAGCAAAACATTTTTAATTTTAATATAAAATTAAGTGAATTTTGAAGATTTGTGTTCTTTATTTTTCTGCAAGTTAATTTCTGCATGAACATATTTTTACTACAAGATTTAATTTACTTTGTTCAACAATAAAAGATTCAAGAAAAACTCAAAAATAGTAAAACACATTCACCCCCCTCTCTGTGTGTTATTCATTTCCTAACACTTTGTAACCCATTTCTTTGGGCATTTTTTCAATTCAGATATATATTATATTTCCTTGTAAGTTGCACCTTTAACTTTGAATTTCTCTTTGTTTTGCACCCCAGACTGTTTTAACTTTTATATCAGGGGTAAAATTGAAAATTTCTGGTCTCTAAGAACAAATCGCCGGATCCTTAGATTTTCCATTCCAAACCAACAAATAAATACATGAATCGATTGCAAAAAGGGTTGAGCAAAACCGAATTCAAAAATAAAAAACTGAACTGAAACGTACTAATTCGGTTCGGTTCGGTTTGATTTTTCAGAAATTCGTTCAATTCGGTCCGGATCAAATTGACCGAAATAAAATCCTGTTCGATCTGGTTCTTTTAAAAACTATTTCGGTCCGGACCGAGTAGACCGAATAGACCAAATCATAAATACTATAATTTTATATTATATATTTTACATATACCTTAAAAATTATAATCATAAT
Source organism: Apium graveolens (assembly GCF_009905375.1). Taxonomy (NCBI): domain Eukaryota; kingdom Viridiplantae; phylum Streptophyta; class Magnoliopsida; order Apiales; family Apiaceae; genus Apium; species Apium graveolens. The sequence goes on from NC_133657.1 coordinate 170,674,955, forward strand.
TTGTAATTTATAATTATATTTATATACTCTTAGAACTCTACATATCACCTTAATTTAATTATATTTTAGATTTCATATTTTTTGGTTTGAAATTTTTAAAACAATTTTATTTTTTTAAAAAAATTCTGTCTGTTTAGTCCAAAACCGGACCGAACCGAATTATTTCGGTTCGGTTCGGTTGGTCCGGTCCATAATCCAATTTCGGTCCAGTTCGGTCAAAGAAGAAATGATAATTCGATTTTTCGATCTATTCAGTTCGGTCCGGTTTTGGACCGAACCGACCGAATACACAACCCCATTTGTAAATAACAAGCAAAAGCTATCTATAGTATCAAATTTATTGAAAAGTGCCCGAAAATCAAACCCCCAATTCGAAATAAGAATCTTAGAATCGAGTTTAAAATTTTAATTTTAGCGAATATGGATCGGTCTATTAAATATTCACTCCATTTATAATTGGATTTTTTGTAGGATCGAATCCTGGATCGAATATTTAATATGCCGATCCATATTCGCTAAAATAAAAATTAAACTCGATTCTAGGATTCTTATTTCAAATTGGGGGTTTGATTTCCGGGTATTTTTCATAAAATTTGATATTAGAGATAGCTTTTTCTTGTTATTTGCAATCGATTCATGTATTTATTTATAGATTTGGATTGAGAAATCGAAGGATCTGGCGATTTTTTCCCGAGGACCAGAAATTTCCGAATTTACCTCTGATATAAAAGTTAAAAACGGTCCAAGGGTGTAAAATAAAGCGAAATTCAAAGTTAAAGGTGCAACTTCTAAGGAAATATAATATAGACCCGAATTGAAAAAATGCCCAAAGAAATGGGTTACAAAGTGTAAATTACTCTAATTTTTTTTGTTTTAATTAGTAATTTACTGAAATGCCCCTGCTTCCGTTAATGTTAACGATCATCTTGGATTGAAAGTCATCAATGAGTTGCGAATAGAAGCGAAATTAATTTTATGGGGTGTATATTGACAGAGAAAATAATGTAGACCCAAATTGCAAAAATGAAAATAAAAGTGGGTTACAAATTGCCAATTACTCAAAAGTTAATTTTGTTTCCTAAATTCATCAAATTCTTATTCCGAAATACTACGTAAGTGAAAAAAACCCATTTTTTACCCCATTATTCAGAACAAACTTCATGAACATTACTTGGCCTTCATTTCTTCTTGTTTAAACTTGTGTACATTTGGTGAAACGGAAAATATGTTTGAAGAAAATGCATGTAGCAATGGGAAAAGTAGTATTTTGTGCCTTTTGTACATTTGATGCAGAGCAAATATTTATGCATACATTAGCATTTTTTGGGCTTTTAAATAGGTGGATGTGATAGATTTATTTTTATGGCCAAAGAAGTGAACGAGTTCCAAAGAAAAGGGCAGTTAGTAATTGTCTTAACCAAAATTGTGGTCGAGCATGAAGGCTTGCTAGAGAGCGCAGTGGCACTACCCATAAAATATAAGTTTTGGAAATTTATCATTTAATTTTCATTACTTACAATTTGCTTTTCTTCACCTTCACCTTTATTACTGTATAATTTTCTTCTTGATATTGTAATTTATTATCTTTGTATAAAAAGAAAAATGTTGTTCTAGACCTTGATCATGTTAAAGTTTTAGCTCATATTAAGTTCAAAATTGAAACATACAATAGTAGTGTAAAACCTGTAATAGTGAATATTTTCCGATAGTGAATTATCTGGTTTAAATTATATAGTTCTAGAGTAATTGTGAACAAATTGTACGAGAGAAGGTAGGAGTGAAAAAAAGAGTATAAACATTGTTTGATGAAATTTGTTAAGAAAAATGAAATAAGGTGAAACATTTATATTCTCAAATACCACTATATTATCCTCGAATAAACTGATTTGTACCCTTCAACCACCCCCCAATGTATTTCTTGTCATTACAATAATTTCAGTGTTTAATGACATGCGATCTTCATGTCTTTCAGTAATTAACTACCTTTTATATTCATGTTAATGACATGTGTTGTTTTGCAATAATAAATAAATATGTTGATTTCTGTTTTAATCCTACAACTTTTTTAAAAATTATTTCTGGTCATTTTTATGCCAGACGTGTTACCATAATTAATTGTATAGCTTACACGGAGGGCCTAATGTAGGTTCAGATTTCAAAGGTTAAAGTGAGGATTCAGGCACGGTGAAGTGAGACAGCTGCAAGGATTCATCAAAGATATATAGTGACAATATTTAATAGGCTGGTAAAATTCTTTATTCATGTTGGATTAATAGAATGTGAGTAGTTCCGTTTTGCAGACCGATGAGCTAGATTCAGTATTAGCATATGAAACAGAGGTAGTATTTTAACTTATTCCTCTCAATTAATCTTGTTATAGAAAAAAAATTCGTATTTTTTTTATCTTCCCTTAGTCCCTCTATAACCTCCTTTCCTTACCTTTATTTTGGTTAAATAATTTGTAATGACATTTCTTTCCACAAATTGAAGTTTTTATTGTATGTTTAAAAAATACACCGTATATTCTATACAAAGGGACACAATCTATCATACTTTATTTTAAAACTACTTAACATATTCTCGAAAGGTAGTGGCTTCCGAGTTCGGGTATCTAGACGGGCAATGCTTATAGTAAGTCCTCTGGTGACAAATCGATTATATATTTATATCTCATGCCAACGCCAATATAGATCAATTTATGAAATTTGCAAAAATTATAAATTGATCTAGATTAAGTTTATTTTTCAACAAACGAATCCCAGACTCCCCCATATAATGATGTACTAATCAGATAATTCACTATTGATGATTGTCTTTATCAAGTTTTAAAATTTGATTTTTGGTTGCCTACAATTTTATGATCATAGAGAAATTGTTGGTCACTAGTCAGCCACTGCAAACATATGCCGAAACTCAAAAACCCCCAGGTTCAGAGGGATAAATACTTTCAAATTTTAGCATATGGTGCCCAATAGCCCAACTTATAGAAATGAAGCACATATATCAAAGACGCACAATAGGCCTTAGAATATTACATTCCTCGAGCACATGTTTCACTAGCAGCTTGTTTAGTAAGAAAAGTTTAATTTACCAGATAAACACCCCATTAATTATAATACCTACCATGACTTATTAAATTGATGTTTTTACTCTAAGCTTTCGGAAGAATTTGTCCTGTATACGAGCACATAAACATATTTATGGATAAGAATGCAATAGTGATATGTTTTAGTGTAATTCAGCACAACTTTAGATTAATCTATTGGTGCTGGCGATAACCTATATCTCTAAATTCTGGCTTACTTGTGTAAAATCTCTGAAAGGACTTAAGAACGTCATCACCATTCTTTTTTACAGTTGATTATAACACTAATATATAAATATAGTTATGTTATGTGCATCCAATTTATCTATTTGTAAGTTTTAGTAAAGCATATATGAGTTTTGAACATAGTTTTCTACTTAAGCAAGTGTTGCTCGCAGTGACGAGGTATTAATCTATTGGTATATCCAAAATTTATTTTAACATGTTATAGGTCATGGTAAACTGTTTGATTTTTCCCTAGAAACCAATTTTTTTAATGAAATTTCAGTTTTTTCAGTTTTTATTTCGATTCTTTTACTTCAACTTTCAGGGATATTGTTTAGCTAAAACTATGTCTTCGTGCTTATTTTGTCATCTCATTCATCTAATGTAAGCTAATTTGTATTTTGACATTATCATTATAGTTTTAACTATCAAATTCACTTTTCTACCTGGCAGAGGCATGTATAAGGTAAGTTAACTGCGATTAGTAAGTTGGAAAATACATGTAAGCTCCCGTATGAGGGCTATTTTAAGCTAGAAGGGGGGTTGAATAGCTTAATTACCAATTTAAAAATTATTGTGGCGTTTTAAAAATATTTTATCCCTTTTTAAAACTTTACCGAGTGGTTATGCAGTTTATATGTGCGGAAGATAAAGTGTAAGGAAAGAAAATACCACACGGTGATTTTATCCTGGTTCGCGATGGCGCAACCTCTAATAGATTCACTCACCCCTACTCCAGTCCCCGAGCTCCTCTCCCGGACTCAGAATTTTCCCTTATAATAAACTCGCTCCTTTAGTAGGCGGAGAAGCCTTTACACCCTTTACAAGTATTTATCTTGGTGCGTAACACAAGGGTCACCACCTCAAAATAAATGTATTACCTACACAACTTATCTTAGACAATAACTCCCCGCTATTTCTTCAAAGTTGTTGTAGAGCCTTTGTGTGGACTTGGCTTCCTTAGCTTTTGCCGGTCTTGGATCTTAGTGATCCGGTCTTGGGTCTTTCCTCTTTTTCACGGTGCGAAGACTACTAACTCCCCGTTAGTACGTCTAGGACTTGGGTCTTAGAACGAGAATCACCTCACGTCACTTCACCTCACTACAAAACTAACAAAACAATTCACGAAACAAAACAAGTAGAAAAATATTTGTTTTGAACTAGTATGTTACCGTACTAGCCCATAAGTAGTATAATATCCAAATAAGAATATTAAAACTAATTAGTTATACTTGACTTAAAATAATACAAGATGGTCAAGTATATTTATAATTACTCCTTTACAGATTTAATAAAGTTGTAGAGTAATATGAGAAATCCCTTTATATATTAAGCACTTATGGCTTATGACTTCTTTAGTATTCTTCTTCTTTCGATTAATTATTTATGGATCGATGAATACTTTAATTACAACCTCGGAGTTGTATATATTATCTGCTTTATCTGTACATCTGCAAATATGCTTGCTGTTGTCTGTGTTGCTGCGCGAAAAGAAAGAGACAAGGACACAGACAGTCTGTCAGCACGGAATTAAAGAGAAGCGCAGACAGAGATTAGACATGCAGGTACGGAGCAAGGCAGGGAGACAGGCGCGGCTGCAACTGTCGGCGCGTGCAGCGTACGCGGTAGGCCTATTGCGCATTTGTAGAATGCGTTACACCCAATATTGGCTTAAAAGGGGTGTAACGCATCACGGGAATGCGTTACAGGTCCTGTAACGCATTCCTGTAATGCGTTACAGCCCTCTGTTGATTTTAAAATTGATTTTCTGGGAGTTTCGTAACTCCGTTTTGGGCGTGCTATATACCGTTGGATTCGTTTTTCCGAGACGGATCTAATGGAGTGATCAATTTTAGTTTATATAAAAGTTTTGAACTGTTTATATTTCCATGAAGTGTTTTAAAGCTATTTTTGATCGTTTGAATTTATTTTAAATGCTTCATGTGATACATAGAGATGTATAATGCTTAGAACAATGTGCTAGATGATATAACATGCCTACCTTGATGTTGATTCATGTTGATATATGTGATATATGCTTAGTTTATCATGCGATGATAGATTTAGGTGAACTTAAATGAACATAAGGCGTTTGTTAGACAACCTAGTATAGTGAAATTGTTTCATAACCTTAAGAACAATATTATGAATACAATCATGAGATTCTTGTGTTTGTGAAACACGTAATTGAATATGAATTTTCGATATGAGAGAAAGGATGATTCTGTCAACAACAGATTTCTATCTGTAAGAAAGGGTTATTAAGTGACGCCTCTTGACAATGCTCCACCCGATCTGGGAATCATCTGATTATTGATTATTGATTTGAAATATTTAATTTAAAAGGAAGAATTTCTTTATAATACGATTATGATTGTAACGTAATATAATCCCTCTAAAATTAAATAATATCAAGTAGTAATTGGCCAATGATACAACGGGCTTGTGTCGGTCATAGCCTTCCAATATGATAGAAAAGTAGTTCTTATTTTTGAATCATTGTCGGTTCGTGCTACAGCCGAGGGCTTTGATTTCGAAATAAGAAATACTTGTCTGTTACATAGAGATGTGTACATTGAATAAGAATCTAAAGGTCGGTACGTGCTACAGCCGTGGGCCTTTGGGGACTGATTCAACTGTACGGAATGTTGGGTTAGACTTGACTTAGAATATTGAGTTTGTCGTGCTACAGCCGAGACTCAATTATTCAAGAGGCTAAATTTTGATTAGGGAATAACATGAGATGTAATTGACAAGAGTTGTCTGCCTATTGAACATTGCATGGCGGTTCGTGCTACAGCCGGGGTTGTGTAATGGAATGTAGGATCCCTATTCCCACTAGCATTATGAATGCTTAATTTTTCATGTAGGGGGTTGAATAAATTAGGAAAACTAGTGGGAGCCACTTATGAATAAAGACCCGATTCATATAGTGTTTTGAAATGAAATCGAATATTTGCTAAGTGTTGTTATGTGTTTATCATTTACAGATTTACTTTGTACGTTATGTCTTCTGCACTATCACTTAGGAGCATACTGGATGCTCATAAATTGACTGGTCCTAATTATGCTGACTGGCTTCGAAACTTGAGAATAGTTCTCAGGATTGAGAAGCTGGAATACGTGATTGACTCACCTAAGCCTACTGAACCTGCTAGTGATGCACATAATGATGAACACGTTATGTATCGTAAGTGGATAGATGATGCAAGTGTTGCTCAATGCATCATGCTAGCTTCCATGAACATTGAGCTACAGAAGCAACATGAGCATATGGATGCTCACACTATCCTCATGCATCTACAAGAGTTGTATGATGTGGCAGGGAGGACAGCTCGATATGAGATATCGAAGGAGCTGTTCGGTTGTAGGATGTCTGAGGGATCATCTGTGAATGACCATGTACTTAAGATGATCAATTTGATTGAACGTCTTAGACAACTTGGTTTTGCCATGGATGGGGAGCTGAGCCAAGACTTGGTCTTGCAATCGCTTCCGAGTTCGTTCTCGCAGTTTGTTGTGAACTTTCACATGAATAAGTTGGATGTCAGCCTGCCTGAACTCCACAACATGTTGAAGACTGCGGAATCGAATTTTCCCCCTAAGAAGAGTTCTGTTCTTCTAATTGGTGAAAGTTCCAATCCTAAGAAAAGGAAGAGGAACTCTTCCAAGAAGAAGAAAGTAGGTGAGAAAACGCCGATTCCACCAAAAGCTGAAGACCCCGAGAGCAAAGTTGTTTGCTTTCACTGTAACAAGGTAGGGCACTGGAAGAGGAACTGCAAGGTTTACCTTGCAGAATTGAAGAAGAAGGGTAGTGAGACTACCGCTTCTGATTCAGGTATGTTCATGATAGAAATGAATATGTCATTAAATCAAATTTCTACTTGGGTATTAGATACCGCCTATGGTTCTCAAATCTGCAATTTGTTGCAGGGACCAAGGAGAAGTAGGACTCTTGAGGAAGAGGAGGTGATTCTACTGATGGAAATGGAGCAAGAGTTGCTGCTGAAGATGTAGAATCATTTCATTTACATATGCCTACGGGCAAGACTATTGTTTGAAATAATTGTTATTTTGTTCCCTCGATTGTGAGGAATATTTTTCCCACGTTAGACTTGGCTGGATTTTTCATTTATTATTGAGAATAATGAATGATTTATTCTTAGAGATAATATTCTTTATGGACGTGGTACTTTAAATAATAGTTTGTATATATGTGACATAATTTACTTCAGATTGAACAAACTAATAAAAGAAAAGGGATGATAAAAATCTCACTTTAAAGTGGCATTGCAGTCTCCATTTAGTAGACATGGAGAGAGGACTGCAAATTTGCTAGGAATGGTACACACAGATGTATGTGCACCAATGTCTAAGCAAGCCATAGGTGGATTTTCATACTTCATTACTTTTATAGATGATAGATCTGGATTCGGATATGTGTTTGATGAAACACAAGTCTGAGGCCTTTGAAAAGTTCAAAGAATATAAGTATTAAGTGGAGAAACAACCAAACATAGTATCATAATTCTTCGATTAGATCGAGGTGGTGAATACTTTGATGGAGTGTTTCTAGATTATCTCAAAGTAAATGGTATAGTCTCCCAGTGGACTCCTACAGATTGGTATCTGAAAAGAGAAATCGAACTCTATTAGACATAGTTCGGTCCATGATGAGCTATGCAAATCTTCCAGTATTCCTATGGGGTTATGCATTGGAAACCTCAGCATATTTACCGAATAAGGTGCTTTCCAAAATCTGTTCCTCAAACTTCGTATGAGATATGGAAAGAAAGGAAACCGAGTCTTAAACACGTTAAGATTTGGGGATGTCCAGCTTATGTCAAGTAAGTTGACCCAGATAAGTTGGAATATCGATCCGTAAAATGTAGTTTTGTGGGATATCCTAAAGAGACTTTAGGGTGTTACCTTTACACCGATCATCGGGTGTTTGTCTCCAGACATGCTACCTTCTTGGAAAAAGGAGTTTATCCTTGAAGGAAACAGTGGGAGCAAAATTGAACTTGATGAAGTTCAAGAAGCACAAACTACTATGGATCAAGTGGAAACACCTGTTCTGACTGAACAACCTTTTGTGGAATAGCCCATTCATAGATCAGGGAGAGTGTCTCGCCAACCTGAGAGGTATTATGGCCTTGTCATTGAAAATGACAATGAGTCGTCGATCATTGATGTTGACGACCCTGTGACCTATAATGAGGCTATGAGTAGTGTTGACTCAGAGAAATGGCATAGTGCCATGAAATCCAGAATGGTATCTATGTATACGGTATACAAAAGATAGATTATAGCAGATGGCCAGGTGGAGACCTATAAGGCCAGGCTTGTGGCAAAAGAATTCAAACAAAGCCAATGGATTGACTTTGATGAAACCTTTTTCCTGTAGCCCTGTTAAAATCAGTTCGGATTTTGCTTGCGATTAATGTGGTTTAAAGCAAGCTTCTCGAAAGATGGAACATTCGTTTTGATGAGATAATCAAAGAGTTTGATTTTATCGAAAACGTAGATGAACCATGCGTCTACAAAAGGGTTAGTGGAAGCGCGATAACATTTCTTATATTGTATTGAATTAGAGTTGACACACACAACAACATAGCAGACCCACTCACAAAGCTACTTTTTGAAAGTCACTTTGATCGTCATAAAGATGAGATGGGTATTAGATACCAGAGTGATTGGCTTTAATACAAGTGGGAGATTGAAAGGAATATGTCCTAAGTCCAATCATGTATTAGGATTTAGGAATAACTTTTATGTAATCTGTTTTGATTTCATTGATATTAATAAAGACTTGTTTTGTTTTTATTACGGGCTTTATCTATTTAAGTGTTTAAATAAGATATACCATAGTTTAGAGTAAAGCTTTTTATGGATTATGATGAGATCATAATAGTGAGACCTAAAAAGATGATAACTCTAAACTTAAATAGTTCCTGGTCATAGGATTACTAACTGGTAATTAATAATCCGCAAAGATCGGTACATACTATGCTTGCTTTATTATGAAGGATGTCTGTTCTCATAGACATTTGTGTGGTGACACTATAGATAGTATGTAGGTGCTTATTATGGAATAAGTTCACTGAACATGACTCGCCAAGCTGAACAACTGATGGAGTTCACTCACGTGTCAGCAGTTGTTCGCTTAGTGATAGTTGTACAAGTATCCTTAGACTTGAGGTCATCATAGTCATCTTGTGTACACTGAACTATGCTTTGGTTTAGTTCTTAGTCTCCAGGGACAATTATTAGGGCTCTTCTGGGTATAGGAATTTGTACACGAAGATAGTGTATGATCAATAAAGGATCTACCCCTTCCAGTGAAGGAAGCGAATGTTCAAGGCTGATCCACTTATGCTAGTTCAGGAATCTCTGGCCAGAGTAAATGAAATTAGAAAGGAGTTTCTAATTTGCATAGAACTACGCATAATAGATGGTAAGCAAGTGATTGAATTAGATAGGCTTGACACGAGATCTATGCCTTGTATTTAATCGGGACATTGTAGGGTAAAAGGAGTTTATTGTACGGTAACTATTCACTGACAGGTTCTTGGTATTCTAAGCAGTGAATTCATATTATCCGGATAGTCGCGATATGTTGAAAAGCATCACTCACGATGTAGAATAAATGTGATTAATTAATTAATCATATTTAATAAATTAGAGAATTTATATAAATAATAATAAAATAATTTTATTATTATTTATTTCTACTACCGGCTTAATATTGAACCTACAGGGTCACACCATAAAAAGAGAATGATTTATTGGTGGAGGAATTAATTAATAATGGCTAATAATTATTTATTTGTGAAATAAATAATTAATTGGCAGATTTAATAATTGATTAAATGAGATTTAATTGATTATAAATTAATTAAGAAAAGTTTTTAATATTATTAATTAAGGATTTAATTTTTGGAAATTAAATCAAGAGAGAGAATTATTTCTAAAGTGTTTAGAAAAAGGATTAATAATTAAAAGGTGTTTTAATTATTAATGAGAATAATAAATGGGAAAATAATAATAATATTTATGGGAAAATTTCAGCTGAAAATTTTGCCTATAAATATACTATTATATACCCTATTTTATTCGAACCCGAGAAACCCAAAAGTTTCAGAAAAACAAATTCTCTCCACCTCCTCCTCCTCCTCCTAAAAGTCGTTTTCTTGGTGGATACCGGTGGAGTGCTTCACACTTGAGGAGCAACTGCTAAGGATCTCTGTTCGTTGTCTCCGAATTATTTTAAAAGGTTGGATTCGATCCCTCGAATTTTTATTCACGATTTATATGCTTTTATTTGGATTTTGTATGTGTAAAAGTGTTTTTCCACGCCCCGCTGCGTTTAAAAATCCAACACCAGGTACACATGGCTTTACACAATAAAATCTAAAAGTGATGTCAATATAATTTTTCAAAAATTTCAGTGTCTGGTTGAAAGATTTTTTGACACTAAAATTAAGTCCATATATACGGATTGAGGTGGTGAATTTACTGGTTTACAGTCATATCTTAACACACAAGGGATTGAACATCTTAAATCACCACAATATACTCCTCAAAGTATCGCTTTTGCAGAACATAAATACCGCCACATTATAGAAACTGCAAAAACCCTTTTACATCAAAGTTCACTGCCATCAGACTTTTGGTCTTTTGCTTGTCACCATGTTGTTTACCTCATAAATAGAATGATAACATCTACCTTGGGAAATAAATCACCATATGAATGTCTGTTTCGAACTTCTCCTGCATATCCTTCTATTTGTGTCTTTGGTAGCTTATGTTATCCATGGTTTCGTCCCTATGCTGCGAATAAGTTAGAACCACGATCCCAACCATGTGTATATCTTGGTTTTTCTACATAATATGACATTTTCCTCCACACCAGATATGACATTTTCAAATTCTCCCGCCACCAGCCAGTCACAAAATGACTTCATAAATGACTCCAGCCACTTCTGACATACCAATGCAAAGTAGCCGTGTTATTACAAGGTCTCAAAATAATATATACAAGCCAAATAAATTCTATGGTTTTACTGCTACTACATCTCCTTATTATGTGCCAACATCATACAAACATGCCCAAAAACATATTCATTGGAGGGAGGCTATGAAAACTGAGTTGAATGCTCTTTTACAAAACCAAACATGGGATCTTGTGCCAGCTGATGCTTACAAAAATATTGTTGATTGCAAGTGGCTTTTCTGTATAAAATATAAGCCTGATGGAAGTATTGATAAGTAAAAAGCTAGACTTGTCGCCAAAGGGTTTACACAATGTCCATGCATTGACTTCCATCATACTTCTAGTCCTGTTATAAAACCATCTACAGTTCGACTTATTTTTTCCATTGCTATACAGAAAAGGTGGCATATTCACCAACTGGATGTGAATAACGTTTTTCTCCAAGGCAAACTTAATGATGATGAGGTTTATATGAGGCAACCCCCTGGGTTCGAAGATTATGTATTTCCTACTTATATTTGCAGGCTTAAACGTGCAATTTAAGGACTTAGACAAGCCTCTCGGACATGGTATGATGAACTCACAGATTATTTGCTACATGTGGGGTTTAAAAGATCACATTCTGACACTTCTTTATTCATTATGCATACTCATGCCTTTACTGTATATGTATTGGTATACGTTGACGATATTATAATTACTAGTTGTAGTCAAAATATTGTTCAACAGATTATTCATGGACTTGCCTCGCGTTTCTCGCTCAAGGACTTGGGTCCGCTCAATTACTTTTTGGGTGTTGATGTAATTCTAAGGATGGTATCATTTTATCCCAGGACAAGTATATACATGATTTACTTACAGAAACAAAAATGGTGGATTGCAATGGCGCAACTACTCCTATGTCTGCCAATACACAACTTGTCACTCACAACTCTGCGCCCATACTTTAACATTACTAAATACAGACGTATTTTGGGTAAGCTGCAATACCTTTCTTTTACTCGCCATGACTTATCATATGCTGTCAATAAGCTCTCATAGTTCATGCACTCCCCTCAATCACATCATTGGAAAGCAGTTAAAAGAATATTGCGGAATCTGAAAACTACTTCAATGGTTGGTCTGAAACTTAGTAGCCAATTTGGTAATGATCTAATTGCATATTCTGATTCAAATTAGGCTGACAACCCATCTGATCATACCTCTACTACTGGCTATGTCATCTATTATGGCAACTCGCCAATTTGATGGTGTTCACGGAGACAACGAACTGTAGCTCGTTCATCCAACGAGGCAGAATATCGTGTTGTTGCATGTACGGTGGCTGAACTTAATTGGCTTTCTAATTTACTACGTGAATTGCATGTACCTATGACTTGTACACCACGTGTTCTCTGTGATAATGTTGGTGTTACCTTGCCACTACGTGAAAATAACAGGAATCATTCCAGTTGGAGAACACTGTCGTGTTCGGTTCTATATTTTGTACTACTATCATTATATCCCTCTACGCGACATAGCGCTTTTAGACCATTAACCATATTTGGTTGGGATTCACACAAATTTGCCGGGTCTTTTCCATTGCTATCATTTAGAATAGTAGAAATCTATGACCACCGATATATATATACAGATCCAATATTGTTTCTTTACTGAAACTTGCAATGTCTTTGCCATCTCCAAATTGTACCGGGCATGAACTATCACAAATCATATATATTACTTTAATTATAATATTACTATTTAGCCGTACCAGTTTTTTACACAAATAATCCTACTTATATACACTATAGTAATATATAATATGCATAGAGTTGGACCACAAGTCTGGTATCCCAATTTAAAGCACCAAATCAACTTCTAATAGGATTTTACATTCGGTTAAGGAGGACATATAAAGTTATAGGTGATCCTATCGATGTGTTTAATTTGAGAGATATGTCGACACTTTTATTTACTATGATGAAGGAGGAAGATGAGAAGAAGGAAGGACCTGGAATCCTCAAAATCGGTTTGTTCTGCCACTAGCATGTGGAAGGAAAAATCTAACCAACAAGCTTTGATGATACCGCAACATCATCAAATTTGATATTGACAATTGACGAGGTGAATGAAGATACCTATTCAACCCCTTGTGTTTCACCTTCCTGTTTCACTCCTGTTATTTCTCCAGCACACTCCAAGTACAACATCTAGCAATTACTAATGTTGTTAAAGAAACTGTGTAGTGTTTAAGATACATGAGTTAAGCTTTCAATATCTTAATAGTAGCATAATTGTAGACCTTTAATCTTTTATACCTCAGTTTGTGCAAAGTAGCACAATTGTTTTATAACTTTTAATCTATCTGCTATATAAATTTGAGTGGGTCATCGTAGAAATTTTATGAGTCTCCCTAAAATTGGATCAAAACTTGGTAAGAAGTATGGCGCCTGCCTCGCGGAGAGGTGTCCCAGTTTTATTTATTTATTAGTGAACTGCATCTGGGAAGAAGTTAACATGATGGTACTGGTACTTGTATTCTGTATATTGACACAAACAGGGAAGTTCAAATCGTAATGGTACTTCTGTTTAACATTTAATATAATATGTGAATTCATTATACCACAGAGCCTTGCAACATATGTTACGAAGTTTGAGCACATCTCTGCTTGAAGTATCCCCGCTTATAATAGATCAAAAGTGAGAGATTAATATATAATATCCGATTAAATGTACTAATGGTAATCTATAATTCTATGTAGAGTAATATGTGATTGATTTAAGGTTAACTGAAAGGGAGATCCAAAATTTCTTATAACATGTCTCAACTGCAGCTCCAGAACCATAATTTTTGCCAAACGGTGTAGATTAAATCATGTTTAGCCATGTTCAACTATGTACATCTACAAGAGCTTTGTAAAAAAAGGTGTAGATATCTTTCGACAGGTTAACAACTACGAACATACAAGCACTGCATTATCAAAGTAACAGTTAACAACAAAGAAAAGATAACACGCATCACAACCACTATTGCATTTCAGAAGCCGGTCTGCAATTTATTAGTAAACGAGACTAGAGCTTTCCCGTGCCTCCCATGGGCTATAAAGCTAGTTATATCTAATCATTGAAAGGTTTTAAAGAAAAACTCAATGTCTTAATATTTTTTCAAGTTATATTACAACCTATGACAAAATAAATTAAAATTAACAATGCTCCCAATTTATTTTAAGGTTACCATCAATTATTTATTAAATATTTTTTTTGGTTTACCAAAATAAAGGAAATTACTCCATCCGTCCCAAAATAAAATACAAGTCCCTTTGAATTTTTTCGCGTATTTTAAGATATCCACAAATCATATTTTAAATTTTATTTTTCTAAGTAAAAGTATACATATTAAATTTTAATTCAAGAAAAGAAACTTTTTAAAAAAAATATGCAGTACTTTGCCTTTTATACACCTTAAATACCCGTAAAAAATCAAAGGGACTTATATTTTGTGACCAGAGGGAGTCCTCTTTTTTTTGGTTACCCACAATCAAAAGTTAATATATAAATAATCATTGAAATATACTATTCTCTGGTTTAAACTTTTCAGGTTCAAGTGCAAATTTGTTTCCCCTATAGATTTTGATGGAACTCGGCTGAACTTAACAAATTCAAAGAATATACAATCATTTCAGTTTATAAACTAAATTGATCTACAAACAAATCTACCAACTATGTTAATGCAGAAGATCTACCAACACATCTGCAAACTATGTAACTATTTTAGTATCTGCCCATAATTTCCTTCCTGACTATCCCCCTTTAAAAATTATATACTGTCTACCATAAAAAAGGGCAACAATAGTTTGCAACGACACTAAAACCCAAAAAAAGCCAGCTATCTATCAGCAAAGTTAGCTTCACAGTTTAGCCACCTTCTATATTGTGATCATTATCGTTATCACCTTCATAATATTCATCATCACGATGGATGTGTTTGTCTTGGGTTTGTTCTGGAAAACGTTTCCACAAAAAAGAAAAAGAGAATGTATCAGAATAAACATCAAAAATTACATTATCTGAAAGAAGCTTGAATAGCAACAATTGGGTCAAGCTAACTTACGATCCATGCGTTCATCAGGGTCCTGCTCATCCTCATCAAAATCAGGAATATAAAAATCAGGTGGAACCTGCCAAATGAAGAATGAATATACTTTGTGAATTAATGAAATGTACAGGAATATATTTTGTTATTAGATTATGTATCTTGATTTGTAGGTCAAGGACTGTTATAATGGTATTGAAGTTATTAATTATATCATAAGCTGAACCTAAAATCTAGGGTTGGATCATGTATGGCCCAAGTAGTGATTCTGCACAAAAATACAGTTGAAAAATGCTATAACAGAATAAAGCAAAAATGTTTTCACAACCTCTAATTTTTAAAAATTGCAGGCACAGCTTTCTTAGAACTGTGAAATATGGTAAACGTGATGGTATTGCATGAGCAACTTAAATGTAATTGATTTAGAACCTAGAGTAAGCAATCATCAATGACCAAGTAAATTTGGAGGCTACTGCTGATTAGAGGTAAATAAACGAGTTCTGCACCTAACTTTATTATATTTATGTTATTTTTTTAGTAAGACTTCAGTCCATGTGATCTTAAGGCTCATGATAGTGTTATAAATATCGAACTTCATGCAACTAATCTGACCTTCACAAGATTAATCATTTCTGAGTCCAGCCACCTTCACAGTGGCTGAATGTTAGCTCAAGTCTCCATTAGGGTCCAACTATGGCTTTTTTTGGTCATAATTATATACAAATATCTTTGGTTCACTGAAGATATGTCCACTTTCAGGACTAGGAAGCTAATATAAAACAATTGGAGAAGACCATAAAAGATGTGTGAATGTGAAAAAGTTTAACAAGAAACTATAATATTCTCCCTACCTCCTGCATCTGTACACCTGGAGCATGTTGGATGCAGCGGAGGTTTTCCATCACTTGCATTTTTATTGTTCCAAGATAAGATTTGCTATTTAAGTTTTCCTGTTCACTCAACATCATCAAACAATTAATTAGTACAGGGAAAGGGTTTAAAGCTTTAAGCATTCTGTGCTTTTATGTGAACACGATGCATCGATTTAAAACAATAATGTATTACTACAGATACAGAAGAATCTAAAGATTTGAAACTGGCCATCTTTTATCTGAGCAAAGTGTATTCAATTTCAAATTAAATTTGTATTATGTAAAGGAAAGAAAAGGAGAAGGAACAGACTATGTGCCCCCCTGGAATCTTCAGAGAATAATCTGGGGCGAAATATTTACTATATTCATTCTCTGGTATTTCTGCAAAAGGGAAACAGAAACGATATGTTAATATGTTACCAAACAAATAGCAGAGGTTAAGGGATTAGCCAAAAAAAAATAGCAGAGGTTAAGCAACACCTAAATGTCCTCAAAATTCCATTATATTCAAGGAAATATTTAGTGTTCTCTTTCGACGAAGGATGTACTAAGTTCATTTCAGTTGTGATGAAAACTAAGAATGGGTTTATCTGAAAGTGTAGTCGCTAGACCATGCAACCAGTGTCCTGAAAAAAATGATAATTGTGGAAGGCGAATGATGATATTATTATACTGGCCCTTGGAGACCTCAAATTACAAAAGAAAATGATTTCACTGTTAAAATCAAGCTAATATAATTTCGGCATGACAACATTTTTTAACAGCTTCTAGTGAAACAAACAATTGTAACCTCGGTATCTCCAATTGTTTATGATGACCATTAAGTAATAAAAAAATAAAAACAGTTTTAGAGAAATGTACAAGGCACGACAACAGCTTTCTTAGGGAAAGCGAGCTCTCTGCTTGGAATAAGTAATAGCAATAAGGATGAGCAACCAACAAGCAGTCAAACTTATTAATAATATTATGCTTCTTTCTACTTCCTAGTAATATTCATTTACCCTTTTTATCGACAGATATAACATGTGTACAGTATATCTCTGTATCGTCTCAAACACCCAGACAAGTGTATCAGATTCAGGCAAAAGGTTGTTCGTACTGAATATTAATATTGACTTAAAGATCCATCAACTTCATACTCTGAGCAATGAGTAAAAAGTACAGAAAACTAAATCCTATATAAATTGGAAGGGGAAGAGTTCTTGTTTGCAGTACTTTACAAATGGATACTTGTGCATAAAAAAGCATAAATCCTAAAACGGGGAAAAAACTGGTACGAACCATTTGGAAGGTCGGTGTCCAAGAGAACCCCTGTTTCAACAGCCCAACATCTAGCAACATTCTCTTTTGTATAACCCCCTCCTCCAGTTACCTAATAAAGCAAATTCCTTGCTTCATTCTGATAATATATTTATAGGAGTTAATTAAAAAAAAGGTAAAAACACTTACCAGTAATGGCAGATTAAACTTTTTCACGAACCTGACACATTCAGCATGCCCTGTTCAAAATTTCAGTGCATGAAAATAACAAACAAAGAGCAAGTTTTATTACAAAATCATTACAAATAAACTTACAGATATAATGAAGGAACACTAAATAGGTTGCCATGTAACAGCAAATTGTTAATGAAAAACATCAAACACACAATGAACGTGTACTATTACCATCAATAGAAAGGTTGAAGCAGCCTAAGCGGTCACCGGCAAGTGAATCAGCACCACATTGTAGAACTATCGCCCCAGGTAAATATGTTTCAACGACCTTCGAGATAATCTACAAAACAAACATGGCATGCCAACTTAAACCTCAACGCTATCAATGCTCAGAATGTGGTCTAGTTTTAAAAATATTGAGCTTTCAACATACTGTCTTGAAAAGTCGATTAAAGCTGGCATCGTCTATCCCGTCCTTGAGAGGAACATTAATAGCATAAAATTTCCCTTCTCTCTCTCCTATTTCCTTCACAAGTTAAAATAGTAACAAACATTCATTCATGGTTGAGCAACTACGAATATTTAGTAATTTCCAGACACCAAACTAGGAAATAAACAAACATGATTATGTACAGATCTGACAAGTGTCATCAGCAGAAACAAAAAGCAGTAATAGCCACCATTATTTCTGTAAAAAGGGGAACCTCCATACGAGCTTTCCGATTTTCCCATTATATTTCTTCTTTCATTTATTTTTATCTAGATGTTAAGGAGCAAGTAATGTTCTCAAGTAATGGATGGAAATAGAGACATCTATTAAGTTTATAAAGGGATAGGTAAAACACTAAAATTATCTAGAAACTACTGCACTGCAGTAAAGTCCAAAAATAATTGTTCTTCTTTACTTATGCTGGTATATAATTATTAGGGGAAAAGCACAAGATGGTTCTTTGACTTAAGATTTCTTTTCAAGGACTCTATTTTTGTCATTGCCACACAGAAAATTTGCTATAATTTTATCACTGATTGACTCTGAAGGATTTTCAGAAATTTAATAGTGAAAAGGAAACTAAATAGAGAACTCTAGACATTATCAAAGAAATAAATGATGAACCGATTTAAGATCATGAGCTTGTTAGAAACCATCATGAAACAAATTATTTCAAAAGCCCAAGATGAGCTCATAATGCAGAGGGAATTACACAAAGTAGTATGGCTTCCACACCTCTAACGTCGAAGACCTCAGGGTACACCACATCCAATTAAGTAATCCTGGTGTCAGGTGACCCGTAAATAATGTGAGCATTTATTATTCGTCATCATAAACTATGACTGTATTTCTCATAAAGAATTGTTATAGTCGAGATTAATATAAATCACGATCTTTATTTGTTTATGAATTTAATCGAAAAAGAGTGAATTGAGATATATTGCAATAAACTAAACAATTTCTCCTATCTTTTGTAGTTGTATATGATTAAGTGAGAAAGCAAGGAGAAACACCCAAGAAACAAACAGATGGAAATGAAAACTCTACTAACTTTGAACAAAATGGTAAAAAAAAAATCTCACTAGACATGCATATAAGAAACTAACATAAAATGTTTTTTCACCTACTTTATTAATACCAAATAACATGCATGTGAAAAGTAGATAACAGAATATTTAATAATACAATTAAAATATCCCTTGCTTAAAAAGTAGAATCATGTTCCAGTTTTATGAACAGTTCATTCCGGTAACAAGGGGAAATTGATTTAAAAGGAATAACAGATGTAATACATTCTTGAAGGCATACTGATTATTATAATATGAAGTGCTTAGTGCTATGAAGAGTTTGATATGTAACAAAAGTAAGTAGCAACATATACTTGATTAATAATACTAACACATAAACCATGTACGCAAAATTTGTATAAATAACAGTAGAAAGTAGAAACCAGTGCATATGATGATGCATTTCTATTTAACAATCCCATAAATGAGAAATTAATTTCAACAATATGATTAATAACATAAACACTGGAAAACAGCAGTACCTTCACTTCGCCAGTTCCAGGAAAGAACAAATCCCCATACTTGTGAAAACTAACGGTCATAACCCTGTCACCAAAACCAGCAAGTCTTTGAGAAGAATTACGATAATCTCCAAAACCGTGAATCTTTAAGGACTACAATGACTTAATCTTTAATCCCCTAGAATTTAATGAAGTTCTCAGTCACTATACTGATGAACAGATATATCTAAGATTAGACGTCAAGTAGGCCAACAAAACTCTTTACAGTTATTATCCAATTTACCAACTCAACAAATTTACTTCTCTCCCTGACCAATTCATTAAAAAACCAATTAAGCATTTAAGTTTGTTCACAGACTTTGCAGGATGTAAATTTGCAGAAACGAGAGGCAAAATACACGTGGAAAGAGACATCACTGGTGTTGAGTAGACCAGCACTAAGTTTTCTAATAAGCTTGAAAAAAGGACAGGCAGAGGAAGATCATAGCTACTCTGTGCAGCATCAGATATTAAGTATGTGATGGTCCATAAACAGGGCCCATCCAACCCATACATCGTTCACTATATAACCTTTTGGAAAGTGATAATTTATGGAATGCAACTTTTACTTTACAAGAGAGTGATAATTTGATTCAACTTTGTAGGAATAAAATTAGCACATTCTAAATTCTAGTATAAAGCAAATTCAAAGAGTCTGCAAACATATTACATACTCTAATATACAATAAAATATTAGGTTAGTTTCAGAACCTATCAGTGAAGTAAAAGGCTTCTTCTACACCATCTCCGTGATGAACATCTATATCAATGTATAGGACACGTGCATGATACTTTAGAAGCTCCAAAATCCCTAGAACCAAGTCGTTGATGTAACAAAATCCAGATGCTTCACACTTCTTGGCATGGTGTAGTCCACCAGCCCAATTTATAGCAATGTCGCAGAGCTGATTGTTCAGTCTACGTGCAGCATCTGCAAGATATGACAAACGGTTTTGTAATATAAGCATAAAAAGTTCATACAGTACACCATTAGGAAATAAGACCTTGTTCTTACCTATCGTTCCACCAGCATAAATTTGACAGAACTCAAATAAGTTCTCAAAAACAGGACAATCTTCTCCAAGATTATCTGTAGGCAAAAAACAAAGAGATAGAACATTTATGACCCAAGTACATAAGTTCGACTGTCAAAACTTCCATTTTCTACGAACATTAGCAAACAATACCGTCAACTTCTCCATACATGAGCACTAGCATGAAAGATCTAGGGATATCTTTATGACAAGTACAGATTTATAAATTTCCCTAACCTAGAATGACTATATCTATGTATCCATTTTTAACTATTCCATGAATGAAGATTAACTAAAAAGACGCGAAGACACAAGAGAGGAACAAGAAATAATATACTACATAACATATACCTAGATAGTAGATAAATATAACCTCCGGCTTAGTACTTCTCTAGTCAAATGACATATCAGAAATCGGAACTTTAAAGTGACAACAATTATATAAGTTTGAAACCATAAACACCAGAAAAATTAAAAAAACAAGTAGCATATTTTAATACAGAAGATATTCATTGCGCCTTCAGATCAATTTTAGTTACTAAAAGTTGAAGAGAGTAAATCACCATTCCATTAGGTAGGGAGGTAGCAAAAGTTCAGAGCTTTAAAAACATTTAAAGCCATGGACTCTTATGACTTATCTCAAACAACGTTCAACCTTCTATTCATTCTTAACAATTTCTTGTGACAGAAAGAATTAAACTTTTAAAGTTAATAAAATTTCAGGCAAGTCATAAACAATAAGGCATGTTTTAAATTGCAGGACTTCATCAAACCCAAGTCTTACATTTTGCCAATTCATTCGGATACAGATTGAGCGTGTCAGGGTTTATGCGGTGCAAGAACTCCACATAATCAGCTGAATGAAATTGAGCAAGCTCGACGGGATATGCTTTGTGAGGTCTCTACATTATACAGCAGCGAAATCAGGACATGCAGCTATATATTAACAGAGGAGAAAGAAACTGAAAAGGCACTACATTTGTTTGACATACTAACATATATTTCCATCTTTTTGTGAAGATCATAAGAGAGAACCAAATGATGAGTCATGCATAATCTATGCGGCTTCATTGGATGGTTTGGCCCAAAGTAAACACTACCGACATCTCCTGCAATTACTCATTTGTACTGTTAGTCGAAATGTGGTACTCACTTGTACTTTGACATGTATTTTTAAGCTATTCAAATACTGCCCTTTGACATTATAATAAGTATATTTATTAGCATTATACAGGAAGATCTTGACCACATATTTCATAAAAAATCAATGGTGATTAATCAATGTCTCTCCGTCTCTCACTAAAACCACGTCTCCCTTGAACCTCCTCCTATATATATATGTGAGTGTGCATTTATATACACAAAAATGCATCCTCTCAGTCCCAACACATTGGGCAATTCCTTAAGCATTTAAATATTAGTAAAGTGACAGATGCTTAAGTTAATATAGCTGTCAACGAATCTACTGGGCTCAGCTGATACAGTTGTCAGCAAGTTACAATTGCCATAGAAGATACAGAAAATGGTAATGCAGTATCAAGGTCTCTTTAACTAGTTATAACAGATTTAATTAGAAGGTATCCAGCATTCTTATAACCCGGAATGATCTTAGCATATAAACTATCATGGTATCATTTTAAAGTAACTTGCATTTAAATGTAAATATGCACATACTCTCCCAGTCCGAAGATATAAAAGCATTTCATAAAAAACTGAATATTCGTAATTACATATGAAGATGAATATCCACATCCCTGGACATTTTATACCACTTGAAAAGAACTGAGAAAAAACTATTATATAAATTTCGAATAGGAACCGGCATCATACAACATAACACAAATATCTAGCCTGAGACCGTATTACAGAGAACAAGTAAATCCATTAACATTCAGCTACATTCTTGTCCAAAATAAAAAATTCAACTGTGTTTTTTGTTCTAAAGTTGTAGCATTTACAACTCAAATCCATTTCGACCCTCAAGTCCAAGGTTATACGGGCCGCATAGTTCAGCCCAAAGTATAACTTATAGAGTCGAAATTTATTCTCAAAAAAATACCCTTGAGCTATATTTTCTTGACAGCATATTTGTTATTAACAAGTCTTTTTTCAGAAAAAAAGTAGCAGAAACCCAATAGTGGGCTCTCGCGGTAAATCCAAAGAAATCCAATTCCGGGACTTAATTAAGAAAATAAAAAAACTACAGCAGACATGGGTATAAATCTAGGGTTTGAAATATAAAAAAACAAGAGAGAAGGAGGGAGGCTAAAAATTGCAAACCCCAATACTTGTATTTAAACACTCTCAACATTATATTACGCATTCAAGAAAAGAAACAGCTAATATACTACACAAGTGTATGTAATTATGTAAATAAAAGAGGAAAAAATGCAAGAAAGCTATAGATAAATACCGTCGTAGAAGTAGGAAATTTTGTCCTTAGAGCGCATGATGAATATGGTAGTAGGCAGCTGATGAGGAAAAGACTGTCGAGGGGGTCACTCCAAATTCGCCATTCTTCACCCCTCGCTGTAGTTGGTCTGTAGCTACTCTCAACCTGAGGTGTTTTCGAGAACAATAAAACAAGAGAGAGAGAGAGAGATTGAGAGAGAGGAGAGAGAGAGATTGAGAGAGGGAGAGAGAGAAAGAGAGATGTGTCAGATTATATCTTCGTTTTTTGGTTAGATTTAATTTCAGCTAAATTACTATGAATTTAGCTTTTGTTCTTGAGGAATTTTTACAGATTATTCTATATCAAAATTTTAGATTTTTTTATTGGGTAGGAATTTCAGTTTTTTAAGAAAAATGAAATCTAATAAAGAATAAAATAATAAATTAATGAAAATAGTTATTTTTTATTAAAAAAATTTACTAAAATTAATATTTTGGAAAGTAACTCTTATACGGTACTTGATTTTTGATTAACGAGTAAGGTTAATTGAATCGGAGCCGCAACATACAATTCCATATTATATTATTTAAATTAGTAATTTGATGAATAAGAATAGGAGTTAAACAATACCATGTTAATTCCTTGATAGAGACACACACCTAGCCTAAACAGATTTTGATATTTCATTTATCATTTTAAATTAGCAAAAAAAAAGATTTTGACATCTCCCTGAAATACTTGGTTCGGCCCAATTAAAATTAAAGTTCGAAACATTCTATCCGGTCAAAGTCCTAGTTTCTTAAGGCCGGGTCGAAAATTGGCCCGAATGTGTACGCATCTCTTGTAATATCACTTATACCTATTCTCATTTTAAATCTCATTCACATCATCCGTTCAAACATCCCCTAAAAACATGGTTCATTTATATATTTTTTTAAAATTTAATAAAATTGAATTTATTTCTATATAAACAAAAAATACCAGAAAATACATCGAAAAAAGGCAATTTATAAAATAAAAAAGAAATATAAATTTTATAAAATAAAAAAAACATAAGATTTTAAAAATAAAAAAACCAATTATTGTTTGTTATCCGAGTCTAAACAGACACATAAAAAACAGTGTGAAGCCCTCGGCCAAGGGAAAATAGGGTTAAGAGTGGCGGCAGGGGTAGCAAAAAGCATGGGAAAGCACGGCAAGAAGCAAAAACACCCACAACGCTCTAGAGAAAAGAACTACTATTACAATTCAGACAACGATGATCAACAACACAACACAACTTACCCTGTTTCCACACTTCCAAATGATGTCCAAAACTCTGACTCAGAAGAAAATGAAGACACCAACAACACTCACAATACTCAAACCCCTTCAAATGTTGTTTTTGGTCTCCCATCCAAATTCTCACTTTATCAACAATCTGTTCAGGTACTACTGTAACCCCCCCCTTTGTTCTTTATTCTACATTGTCATTTCTTTCCATTTTTCTTGTCTTAATGTGTGCTTGTAAGATATTTGTTTGTTGCATACATTACTAAAGATCTTTATTTACTAGTGTTCTGTTCTTATATTGATTTTATGATATTGTGCATTAGTATTTACAGCTGTGACAACTGTCAAGTGGAGCTAAGTGAGTCCACTCTCGTATAATTAACTATTTGTCTAAGCTTAACAATGATAATCACTCTTGTTAGGGTTACTTTTGTTGTGGTTGTGGTACATTCACGAATGCCAAAACTTTTTTTGTTAAATTATTATTGTTATTACTTGCAGTCACCAAAAGGGGATATAAGCTATCTGAAGAAGTTCTTCCTAATGTATGTCGGTGGAAGAGTACCCCTTCATCTTCAAGAAGATTTCTGTGGCACTGCACTTCTTAGGTACTGTTTCTCTTCGTCTTTTCCTTCTTAGTATTATGTAATTTGAGTTCTCATGTATACCACAATGTGTCTTCAATGATATTTGGGAGAGAAAACATGTAATGGTGTTAAAGCAGAGTTCTTTTTTACTTTCTTTTCCTTCTGATTCGTTTTATAAAGATTATCTTGTTCAGTGTATCCTCTGTCGCTGTTTAACTGATTTCATAGATATCAGTTTGAGTTGGATACACTTTTATTCAGTTAGGGCTAACTTATAAGCACATCCGTTCTTAATTAATATAAGAAAATATTTTGTTCTGATATTTATAATACATTCCTGGCAAATACTTTTCTTGCTTAGTTCTAGCATTGTGCAAAGTTCAGCTTCTTTCGTTGATAAATGTCTGAAAAGAAGCTTTAAGGCCTAAATCTTTCATCTCAACCCCTTTAAACTCTATCAAGGTGTTATACTTGAAGCTGAGCGTCAACTGTGAATATTTTAAGTTCTCACGAACCTCTTTCACTGTTTACAAACAGCCATAGTTTTTTGTTACTATCAGAACAATACTTTTTTTTTAACGAACAATAAGATTTTATTGAACATAAAACATAAGAATACAGTCGGGACAAACCCCCAAACTGACAACTACAACCTGATTGTGAAACAAAAATCGAGCTAAACAAATAGCCGTTTTGTTTTCAGATTGCTTAACAATAGAATATTCTTGATAATAAAAATAAAAATGATTACAAAAGTTTCTCAAGCAATCCAGTCGACACCACTATCATTGAAAATAGTAGAATCACAATTGACCTGGTCACTTAAAAAACCGGTGATAGACCAGTGTTCATATCCATCAGTTACACCAACTGAGGTTGGGGATACAGATGCCCCATATATTGAACAATCCTTTGTTGTGCGAGGTGGGCTCTCGCGATAAATACCACAATTCCAGATTTGAAGCGGGTTGCCCAGATCTCCCAATACACCGTATAAATCATTCTTAATGCAATATGACAACGAATCAAAAATGCCGCAAGACATACACCCAAAAATTGGGGACAATCAACAATCCAAAAAGATGGGTACGGTAACAAGATCACACCCAAAAGGATTTAGATCTCGATTTTATTGAAAACTATTATAATAGAAATTAAAGATTTAGAAATGGAAGAAACGGGATGAGAGGATGGACGGATGTGAATTTGATGGAAGGAGGGGATGGTGAAGGATGGATGATAGTTATGAATGACGGCCGACTCTCATTAGGGTTTTGAACAATACTTGATACTGCAACCTTCACTTGGTTGAAAGCTGACCTAGAGGCTAAAGTTATCTCTTTTCTTGTAAAACGATAAATGAGACAAAGAAAATACAATCATGAACTCTTATTATAGTCTACATAATTGAAGTATAATAGCGTAATGTTTTGCATTATAATAGTTAAGCTCAACTAGCCTGTTAATATGGATAATTCATAATAGTTAAGCTGGACTTAGCCTGTTAATATTATGGAAGCTGAACTGGCCTTTTAATATGGCAGCTGATTCGCTAGTTGTAATATACAGTATTTTTACTACTTATATTAAGAACTTTATGAGACTGGTAAACTCTCGAATTTGGAGTTTGGTTCGTCACTCAGTTATATAATCATCCCATATCAAGTTCTCAAAGTATATTATATCTTTTCATTTGGCAGTACAGAGTGGCTTTGTAGCGACACAAGACGAACTGCTGTTGGCCTAGATTTTGATGTTGAGGCTCTTAATTGGTGCATGGAGAATAATCTTAACAAATTTGGATCTGATTTGTACTCTAGAATCTCTCTTTTTCATGGTAATGTCTTGCATCCTCTCGAGGCTAAATTAGTGGAATTTGAGCCCAAAGACTTCATAAAGAATATTACAAAGGATAACGAAGATGTTCCAGATATTGATACACTCTCTACCACACTAGCTGGAGCTTGTTCGTCTAATAAAAATATTTCCACCGTGCCCCCAAGAGATATAGTGTGTGCATTTAATTACAGTTGTTGCTGTCTTCATAGTCGTCAAGAGCTGATTTCATATTTTAAATATGCCCTTAGTTCGTTGTCTAAAAAAGGTGGTATATTCGTGATGGATTTATACGGTGGCACATCATCGGAGTGTGAGCTTAAGCTGCAGAGAAGATTCCCCAATTTCACGGTACATGTTTGCTTATTAATGCCTGATACAACAACTATCAGTTTTTTTCCTTTTGGCATTTTTTTTCCTTTTGGTGTGATTACTAAGATTATATCATTTTCCACCCTTGTAAATATCCTTAAATACATCCTCCATATCTTACATGTCCATGAGTGCCATTAGTACTTATCATTGATATATATTTTTATCATGCTTTAAGTTCTATCAAAGATAATAGAGCATGCTACTATATAAATCCATAGTGTAGATTTGTTTTTGGTGTTGTATATTTTAACTTGGTTAGGAACCCAGTCAATCTTTCCTTTGTAAATAATGTCTAGAAGAAACTTCTCTTTGTAAGTTAGTGAGCTCTAGAACTCCCTAATTAGTATCACAAGAACTGCATTCTGGCGCCCAAGTTTTCTTTTTCCGGATCTAGTTTATGACTTCTATTAACTTCTTGATGTATTTATTTTCGCTAGTCGTGAGTAGATGTGTGCGTAAGAACATATTTGCGCGAAGCATATGATTCTAACAATTTAATTGTTTTATTGCAAAAATTTCTTCGTACTATTAGTTTCGAAACTTTACTTTTGATTGACTGATGGAATGCTAACTTCTACTGTTAATCTGACTTAGTATGTCTGGGAGCAAACGGGATTTGATATCCTTCAGCGAAAAACAAGGATCAGCCTTCACTACAATTTACAAAAGCCACAGAGGAAAATTCGCCATGCATTCTCGTATGAATGGAGACTGTGAGTATTTCCTTGTCACTATTGTTGCTAATATTTTATTTCACATACTGTTAGTAGCGAAGAACAATATAATTAGTTTTTAAAACTATTAAAATCTTATTTGTTATGTTTCAGCTGGTCATTACCCGAGATTAGAGACTGTTTGGAAGAGGCTGGTTTTAAGTCTGTCCACTTCTGGATTCGCCAGATGCCAGACAGTGAAAACATAAGAAGAATTGAAGGATTTGGTGATAGTCAAGACGTAAAATATGAAGAGGTAACAAGTTTTCAGCAGCAAGATTCATGGAATGCGTTTATTGTAGGTGTTGTCTAGTAATGAACTGCTCCATTTTACTAGGATATTGGTTGTTGCACTGTGGAGACTGTAAACACAGCTAATAATTAAACTTTCATAACTTGAAATCAAAATCTTTATTTGTGGCAAAGAGCTTTCATCTCTTTATTGTGTTTTTGTTTTACTTTACCATCAATGTACAGTTGGTGGTCTCATAGTCATCAGCTTACCAATAACCTTGAATTAGAAACGTAAGTTGCCATTATAATATGATTTTGCCTTCTGTGATCGACTTCTGAGTTCTGACACAAGACAGAGTGAAAGCTATTATAAAGATTGATACCAAAGCATGGTTTGAAGTTCATTAGTTCATAATATTGTATTAGCAAATCGTACTATCACAATATATCCAAATCTGGACTCTTTAATAGCATGTCAAAAAAGTAATGGTCATCTGACAATATAGAAGATCACTATCTTGAGGCCTGCCTACTGTGCTTGTACTCTTTGTTTGTATACTTAAATCTTCAGATCCTCGAGAGATGCTGAACTTTTAGACACCACCAACTCTCGCAGAATACACACTGTTAATGTCAAGATACAAATGCCCCGGCTGACAAGGACTACAGTATGCATTTTAGAAGGGAATAACAAATCTGGAAAATGAATTTGAGAAGCTAAAATAAATTTGTAACACTTTTGCTCAAGTAGAAGTGATTATAATATGTTGACTCACACTATAAGCTTTAGGGCTTCACAGCAAATGGATTTTACAAGTTCCAGTCTGTATACCCATTCGAAGATATCTTACAGCAAAAATGAGCTAAATATTTACATGTGAAGATGAAACTAATACTGCTAGCCAGGAATGGCTTCGAGTCCTTCTATGGACTTCAAAGCAGGATGTGTAGAGTGCAATTCATCTAAGGTGGGATTATGAAACTTTGCATAAAATTCTATGAATATATCACATGTAATTGGGTAATTATAATATCACAGGAATGAATTTAAAACATTAAGGTTTTTTACGGGACACAAGAGCGTATGCTCGGTAGCCTTAAGAAAACAATTCATGAACTTTATTAATGATTGAGCGTAAAAGTAGAATGCAGCAAGGATTTTCACTCCATCCATTCGATTCACCACTCCCTCCATCAATTTTCAATGAACTCGCTGATTATCATTAATTAATGGGGCCTATTTATTTAAATTATTTTATTTGTTTTGTTGATGCTTTTGTTACTGTGTTTTAGTACAATTCCAACGGCTATATAATGACTCCAAAATCTAACAACTATAATTTCAATTTTTAACGGTCATATATTATAGCCTATAAATTGCAAAATTCAGATTTACTTGTAACATAAATTTTTACATACTCATATCTTTTCACATATTTTGTGTTTTATATAAATATATATACATATTTAAAAAAATGGGTACTAATTGGCTCCACTCCGAAAAATTACAATTATGTATTTCTTGGATTCGATAATTTGTTGATCCAATTACCGGTCGATATTTAAACAATAATAATTTATGGGGGAGAATTCATGAGGATTATGTCGAAAATTGGTGGGGCACTCCGGAAAATTCTCATACTGAGTTTCGTTTAAAATTTGCTCTGGACTAACACTCACCATATGTTAGATATTGAGTGCAACACAAAGGGGGTATGAATGTGTTTTCTTGATTTTTAGTCTTTTTAAAACTGATTTGGAAAGGTGGTGAATAAAGCAGTTTAATTGTAGAGATACTATGTTTAGCAGAATATAAAGAACATGCACAATAAACACAGTATTTCAAAACTCACTTAATTTGTATTAAAATTAAGTATGCCTTGCTACAATTCCTGGGTTCTTAAGAATATAAAAACTCAGCTTCTTCCTTGAGAGAGTACAAGAAAATTTAGATCTGTTTGTTACACTTAAAAACAAAGGACCGGTGTTTACTTTATAGATTAGTAAACACAGGTTTACACAGCATACAATAAGATGTACTAAACCCTACTTTAAGTTATCTCTAAAGCTTCCATTTGTGGCTCAGTGAATTCTTGCAAATCTTGTAGGTTTGTGACCTTCATTTGTCAATTAATTTTGGCCCCTGATCTTGCACTCTTCAACCTCCTTTTGTAGACTTTTCAATTTAAGTGATTAGATCGTTTGTTGATTGATAATCTTGAATCTTTAACTTGTCTGCAATCTGTACTTGGGGTTCATATCGAGATCTACAGTTTGTTTTATAGAGAACTGACATCTCGATAAGTATAATGGCTTATCGAGATCTCTGAGT
Organism: Apium graveolens; assembly: GCF_009905375.1. Lineage (NCBI taxonomy): Eukaryota > Viridiplantae > Streptophyta > Magnoliopsida > Apiales > Apiaceae > Apium > Apium graveolens. The sequence goes on from NC_133657.1 coordinate 170,705,474, forward strand.
TCTCTATAAGTGTCTTTGATTTGTCGGGGTCTCTAAGTTCTCTATAAGTAAACTTGGCTTGTCGAGGTCTCCAAATCTCTGCATGTAGAAATGACTTGTCGATATCTCTGAGATCTCTATACGCATTTTGACATGTCGATATCTCTAAGATCTCTAATGATAATTTGACTTGTCGATATTTCCAATCTTCATATCTTCATTTGACTTATCGATATCTCCAATCTTCATATCTTCATTTGACTTGTCGATATCTCCGAGTTCTCTATATGCAGAATTGACTTGTCGATATCTCAATATACATTTTGACTTGTAGATATTTCTGAGATCTCTAATGGTAATTTGACTTGTCGATATCTCCGATCTTCATATTTTCATTTTGACTTGTCGATATCTTTAAGACTTCTCTATAAGCCATTTTGGACTTCTCGATAAGTTATTCTGGAGTTCTCGAATGACTTCTCTCTATGACTTAATCTGTGACTTGTTGATATCTTGACTTAAAATATTTTTTCCAAAACAGATTTATTCAACTCCAAACTTCTTCACCTTTTCTCTAAGGTATGATCTTGTCGATCTTCTTCCATAGTTTATTCTTAGACTTGAGACTGTTTACAAAATAATACTCCAGTCTATACACAATGCAAATTTAGACTATCATACAACTAAATGTTAGGGTTGTCAATATGACTTAGTCTTGTTATGATATAGGCATGTTTTGCACAACAATCTTCCCCAATTTGTGAGAAGATTGCTTATCACAAATTCATGCCTGATAACAAGACTAATCCCAAGCTAAAAACAAATACATAAAAATTGACAGATTAACAAATACAACTTTTATACACTGAGTGATTACATGAGTTCAATAAGTACATTCATCACATGAACTTCTCATAACCTAATTCTTTTCTAATGAGGTCCTTTAGATTTACAAGTACTTGAAGTTCCTCTATGATTTCAGTCCCTCCTAGAGCTTCCACAAGCTTGAGCCAATCATCCAATGAATAACTATTCAAGTAATCTACTCCGAATCTTGAGAACATGCAAGCTTGTATGTTTAGAAAATGTCCATCCTTAATTATTCTGCTCAGCCCCTATGCCTCAAGTTCATTAGATCTTTGCTCAAATATTTTTATCTCTTTTATATATTTTCTTTCCCTTTCCTTTCTTTCAGCTTTTTCTTTTGCTCTTCTTTCATCTCTTACTTTTAACTATACACACATCACAGCCCTTGTACTTGTGTCCTTATCCTTCATTAAGCTGGTCACCCTCTTAATTTCTGTGGTTGAAAGTTTATCCATTAATTCCCTGCCAAGTAGAGTGAAGGAGCTATCCTGATAATAAATTTTGACTTCTCTTAATGATACAACCCAAATTTTGACTATTTCTTCAAGCTTAATGTTGAAAGTAGCTCATCATCAGTGATGCATCGGTTTAATGGTAGAAAATTAGTTTGATCAAAGCAATTCCAGATAACCCGCTTTTCAACTTGCAGCTTCTTTGGTTTTCTCCCAACAGTCTTCTAATGAGTTTTGATTGGTGGCTTAAATGAAGGTAGGTTTGAGACTTTCTTTAGAGTGGTTTGGCTGGAAGTGATTGGTATTTTGAGTAAGGTGTTTGAAGTTGGTTTGTACAAAAGTTTAGGTTTAAAGGTTAAGGATATTTGAGTGTTTGAGCTTGCAGGCTTAGTGGTTTGAGTATGTGAGATTTGAATTGGTAGGACATTTTTCTTGGTACCTTCACCATCTTCCCTCTTCTTCCTTCTCCTTTCATCTCCCCTCTTCTTATCATCCCTTTTCTTGTCTTCTAATTTGCTGCCAGTTGCTTTAGAAGATTGACTTGGATTTGATCCATAAGGTTTTTGCTCATTGTTCTTCTGCCCATCATCATCCTTGTCATATGTTGTATTGAACTGTGTAGTTGGCAACATGGTCTCAACATTTTGTAGGTATCTTCCCAGCATCCTAATCATCTCATCATCTTCAGCTGTTTTGAAGTTCTTCCTCTTTAGATTAGTTTCCAATGTCATAATTGATCTTGTATTTCCCCTTACACAGATTTTAGGGTACTGTGAAATATCTGCATTGTTTAGTTTATGGACAAATGTAGGCCACCCCCTTGCTTGGATGTAGACTAGGCTTCAGGAAAAGTAGCTATCTGAACTTTATTGAGTTCTTTGAACAATTGATGTCCTCTAGAATTACTGGATTAACTCTGTCAATTATTACATCCATGCTCTCATACTTTGAAGATTTGAGAGAGACACTTTCAGACATCTATCTAAACCACGGTCATTGACATTGGCTACTATCCTCTTCTCCAAAAAGTTGTCAACCTTTACTATTACCACTCTTAAGAAATTGATGTTGTTGGCCAAAGCTCTCTTGTAAGTGATGTAGTTATTGGCCATAGAAACTCTTAGAACTACTAGTAGCTCTTTGCACTCCTTATCTTGACAGGGTCCTACTGTATCTTTCTGGAGCCTGTCTTTACTAACATCTTGAGAGAGTTTTAATTGCATAGAACTTTGACCAGAGTGAGTAGTAGATTTTCTAGCCTCCCGAGATTGTGAAGATTTACCAGCTTCCTTGGACTGTTGAATCCTAACTTCTATCTCCCCCTTAGTCTTGTTGGCAGGTAGGAGTAGTGGATTTGGAATTTTTGGCCTCGCAGCTTCAGGAAGAGCAGGTAAAGGAACATTCAAGGCACCCATGATAACTATCAAAGAAACTGAATTCTGTATTTGAATATGTTTGTGGGAGTCTACCAGGGTCCTGATGTCATTCTGTTGACTCTGCACTAGATAAGTAAAAGCATTGACCTGAGCTGTGAGTGAGTCATTAGAGGCTTGGAGAGTTAAAACTTGCTGTTGTAGAGATTGTATTTGGAGATTTGTTAATGTAGAATGAGGTTATTGGGAACTTGAAGAGATAGGAGCACCAAAAGTAGCTTGAATTGTCTCCTTGATCCCTTGCATTAAGAGCATATGGTTCATATTTAGCTTGATGAAGTTGATCCAGTTTGACCCTTGAGTCATTGTTATTTGTAATGTGATTCTGGACAATTTCATGCAAAGCTACAAATGATCGCTTCATGTTAGGAAATGAATAACACACGGGGGGGGGGGGTGAATGCGTTTTACTGTTTTTGAGCTTTTCTTGAATGTTTATGGTTGAAAAAAGTAAATTAATTCTTGTAGTGAAATGTGTTCATGCAGAATTTAAACTTGCAGAAAAATAAGGAACACAGATCTTCAAAACTCACTTAATTTTATATTAAAATTAAGACTTTTTTGCTACAAAATTTCTGGGCTCTTTGTTGATAAAGAGCTTAGCTTCTCCTTGAGAGTGTTAAAAGAAATTTTATCTAAATTATTACGACTGACTAAGGACCAGTGTTAACTTTATAACTCAGTTAACTGCTGGTTTACACAGTGTGTAATAAGACATGCTATTAGCTTTTCTGAACTGTCACTTGTCATTTCTATTTATAGAAAAGCAGATCTTCCATTTCTGGCTTAGAATATCTTTAGCATCCCGTGTTCACTTTAATCTTCCTTTGTCAGTTAATCTTTACCATTGATCTTGCACATTCTTCATGCTGCTTTTTGTAGACTTGTCAATCCAACTGTTGGATTGTTTGTTGATTGATTATCTTGGATATTGAACTGATCTGCAACCTTGTACTTTGAGATTGTACATCGAGATCTCCAGTTTAGGTCTATAGAACACTTGGCATCTCGATAAGTATATTGGCTTATCGAGATCTCTACTACTCTACTACTCTAGAATAGAGAAGGAAGACTTGTATAATCATAACTAGCAGTTTGATATGTAAAATATTAAACTATTATAAAATTAGAATAGTATAAAGAAACTTGCATGATTATAGTTAAACGATCTGATATGTAAAACGTTAAACTATTCTAAAATTAGAACAGCATAGAAAAACTTGCCTTTGGGTTTTAGAAGTTAGGCACATTCGCAATGACATAACTATTCTGACATTCTGTCTCAAGACATCACCGTATTTATTTTACTAATCCTTTGATTTGCTGCTCATGCACTGCTGTAAACCCAATATTTCATATTATTCAACTCTACTCATCATCCATTCCGTCTGAACCTGATTTTATCGATCGACTCATATCTATAATTAGAAAATAACACTTTAATCATCTAAACGATAATTAATCGATGAACTGCGCTTCAAAACCCTATCATCCACCCACACGATAACCCATATATAATTACAACAGTAAAACACAAGACTCTTGACCCACGTAGACACGTAATTCGCATAACATGTAATCAGATAATCTACGTATCACATAAATTATATCACACCTAACTCGTTTCGTCAAAATATTTGACTCGGTACGTATAAAACAGAAATCGAGTCAAAATACGACTTTTCGATAAATACGCGACTCAGAACTGACTTGCAAAATAAGAGACCTTTTGAAACCAAAAGGATTTGTGTCTTGAAAGTATTTTTAATAAAATCAAAATATTTTTCTGAATCAAAATATTAAACGGATGACCGATCTATTTATTATGAATAAAATAAGAATAATTTAATTAATAATAATATTAATTGAATATTCATTACCTTTATAGGATTTTAAAAGCTCAAAATAATCCTAAAATATTTTTTGGCTTAACTATAAATAATTTTATTTCATTTAATTATTTATAAATAAAATAAATCGATTAAATGAATTAATGGACCAATTAAATGAATAAATAATTAATTAAAACAAATTATAAATAATTAAATCAAATTTGGATTTTCAAAAATAATAAAGAAAGTAATTTTCTAGGATAAAAAAATTATTCAGTTAATTATTTAAAGTAATTAACCAAACACAGCAACTCGTTTTACTCGTTTCTCGGTTGGGTGTCGTTCTAATTGAACACAGCAACTCGGAAACAAGAACAATAACAACAGGCGATGCCACACGCATCGATTCCGGAAAAAATAAAGTAAAAATTCCGGTAGAAGCTCGAAGCTTTCCGGCCAAGAACTCAAATGGATTAATTATTAACCAAACACGATGATTTTGGTGTCAAAATAAGGTGAATAACGATTACAAACTACTCATGTAATCAAAACAAGAATAACACGGAAAAATCAAAAACAAAAATGGAACTGTTAGTCCCAAAGTATCGTAGAAGGGGGGGGGAGATACCTACAATCTTTTTCAATTCTTTATAAGCTCTTCGTTAAAAATACAGAATCAAAATAGACACAAAACAATTCGAGGAATATATCATTTTATTAATATAATCCTTGAGGTTGCTACAATTTAATCAAACAAATGATTGGCTACAATATATTCGACAGTACAACGGTATATTTACAAGCTTAATGAATGAAGTCTTTAATAGAGCTATCGTTAAGACACAATTTGTTGTTGAGGAAGATAAGCAAATGAATTTTCATTCATTCTTCCGCTTTGTAGTCTTCAACTGCTTTGGACAGGTGGCATAACTGTATCCACTCAAAATCCATTCAATTGCTTCTGTTTGTTCAATAAAAATAACCAAGTAAATTTACTGGGGACCAGAGTGACTTAAATTTCTATGTGATTCTTACTTGCGACCACAGGGTAAAGATATCGCCTTGGAATAATTCTCCAGCTTGTTACTCGTGACCACTAGACATAAATCTCCTTCTATGCCGACTTGCGACCACAACCAAGTGACTGTGCATCTCTATTTGCTTACTTGCGACCCTAGTGCAAGTGTGACTTGCGACCACAATGCAAGTTGGATTTGCCTTAGAATTCTGAAATGCTTGAGTCTAACTTGCGATTGGAGCTTCACTTTGGAGCTCTTTAGTTGCTGTTAGGGTGAAAACACGCGCTAAAATTACACGCAAGTATACGCCTTCGCAAGTAGTATAAGATATAAATCAGATTTGTTCCCACAGAGACTGGTTTAGGTTAACTTAAGATTATGCACTTATGCAACAATGGTATGGTTATCGCTCAATGCTAAGACAAATAACACTTTGGGTTGTTGATTAACTATAATATTAACTAACATTTAAATAACTAAGAATTAAAGTGATTGAATTAACTATATGAGACAAACATGGGATTCTAACTTCATTACTACTTCATTCAAAGTCATTGTTCTTAACCTTAGCATGCAATGGTGATGATAACTAATTAGATAACATGAAACTAGTAAACGCCAACTTTCGTAGTACGAATAACCTACTACTAGACATCCACAAAAGAGATAGAAGCTGAATAGACACCAATTATATTGAGACCCTATATGTCTATAGAATTTGACAACATAAAGGTTTAATGAACAATTTATCTATCGTGATTATATAGGGCAAGTAAGATGGTTAAAATTACCTACGAATCATGTATAACAGTTATACATGAACTTATGCTAGCATGGCAAGTTCTAAACCTCTATATTCATTTTCGCTTCAATAAAGATTAACACGCTATCTTATATAATAGCTACACACATAAGATGAATAAGCATAACCAATACTAGGATATCAATCAATCACCACACACCAAGATATTGAAACAAATTAACTATAGAAATCCATAAGTAATTCCGTTAGAACCCCAAGATAACGATTAGTTCATAACCGAACTCATCGTCACCATGGGTTCCAATGAAAACATGATAATAGGGTTCAAAGACAAATCGAAAATAAGCATCCAAGTATCAACTATACTAAAGAAAACAAAAGTCTTCTTCTCCGTAGCCGTCTCGTGCTCTCTAGGCCTTCTTATGGCTCTCTCCTGGTCTCCTTGTTGTTAAAAATGTCTTTTTATTGATATATATAGGCTCCAGGACTGACCATGACTCTCAAAATCTTCAATTTCGACTAAAATCACTATTCTGATGCAGAAATAGGGTGTAGGCGCGCTACTATCAGTCCGCGGCCACGCTGGAATAGTGATTTCTGGAGCGCGGGCGCGTTGGTTCTGGCATGGCCGCGCTGGCCTTCTGGAAATTTTCTGACAATTCTTCTTTTGGCCGTATCTTGCGTTCTGCTCGTCAGAATTAGGTAATTCAACTGCCCACACGAAGCTAACGAGATTCTCTACAAGTTGAGAATGGCCTAGGATTCCAATTCTGATCCCTTTTTAGCATATTGCTTTGAAAATATCCTTTCTTCATTTAACTGATGCCTGAAATGCAATAACACAAAAACACATCACAAATACCAACAACTTGAGTCCAAAACACCAACTTAAGCTTGTAATGAAGCGTTCCAAGTAGATATATAATCCACTTATCAGTTACAACCTAAATGCTTGTAGTTTCCTTAGTATAATTACTTTACTGGCGACTACAGGACAAACATTTCTTCCATGGCCAATTTCTTTCACTACTTTCTGACTTGCGACCATAAGACATGCAATTGCCTTAGATAAATTTCATCCTCTTGTCTTCGGTAATTGCATCAATATTAAATCTTCTGAATAATCAAATTAAAGCATTTCTGACTATGGTGATGTTTGGTGCAATGGTCTGGTTCACAAACAACTAGCATAAATTGATTTAATTCAATTTCCTTTACAGTTCTGAATTGATATAACTTGGTTGGTTATTCATTGCTTCATTCACTAAACCCCTAAACTGTAATACTTCAAATTAAGTAATTTTACTGACACTGGAAGTCCTTTGACATTTTATTCTTCATGGAGGTTTGAACATATTAATGAATTTCTTCCCATGACCTAGTTACGCACTTAGAGCATTAATTTCATCTTTTGATTCTTTGTATTTATCCATTCTTCATCTTCAGGGTTCCTCTACTTCACATTTTAATATTAATTCTCTGTTTCTATTTCATGTTAAGTTATAATTCCTCGATTACATATTACATTATATTATGCTTTACAAAAACTCAATCTAATCTATCCGCTAACAGAATAAGCAAGAAATTAGCATGGTTCTACTGTAATTAACAAGTTAAGTCCATCAATAACATCACAAAGAACCTATAAATCCCAGAAATCAAAAACCGACATCCAAGAAAATCGACAAAAATCGGTTTTATCGAAAAACCCCACCTTAATCAGTGATGTTAGTACCAAATTAAAGAGCTTCAAACAAGCTTTGATTTGGTTATTTGAACGTCAAGAACGGCTGAGTAATTCTCCTAGTATCGATCGATGATGGTGATGAAGGGATTAAACTCAAGGTGAACCTTATCTGATCTATTTGGATAATATCGAAATTTATGAATTTTTTTATGAAAAATACAAAATTAGATAATTGGCTATTTATACTTACTGCCAAATTATACCCGATAAATCACAAATCGGTTCTTTGATCTCGTAATTTAAAATAAGAAGCCTGAAAATAATAATTTACGAGGAATATTAAAATATTATTTATAAATAAATACAAAATCTATACTAAAATTCCCCAAAATTAAGAATACTCCAAATATGCGAAAATAATCGATCTTTGAAATATGCATGATTTTATAAAAATGAAAACGTAAATTTTGTGGCCTTTGAAGTCCCGGTAGGGTCCCGATCCGTTAATGTTTTAGAAACCGAAATATTTACTAAATTAACAGAAAACCCCGCAAACACATATAATGTATGCAAATACACACAAAATGAGATAAAACAAGTACCTCGATAAAAACGTACTTTCACACGTGTCCAAATCGCGTACAATTTCATACAAATGCATTTTAAACACGTAACGAGTATCCAAAAAATAATCCGATCCTTACGGGACCACACATAAATCTATCGCATGTTAAATCATGGCAAGACACATTTTTAAATAATATTAAACACATAATAATTCATTTAACAAATATCAAAATAGCTGTAAAATATTATTTTTAAATAATTTCTCAACTCCCCCACTATCAGGTTGGGCTTGGACAAATTCCAAATAAATATTTGACGCAGACAGAATATCCACTCAATCCCTAATATTACAAAATGAACTCAATTTACCGATATCAATAAAATGACCGGCTTTCAAATAAACTTTTGAAAATAATACATTTAAGTAAAGATTTTCATAAATTAACAAGGATCGATACAACACTTATCAATTAGCACATTACCATTTAATAACACGAACTCGTCAAACATGAATAAAATATCCACCATTTTACTCATTTCAAATCAGAAAATCACATAAACATATTCAAGTAATAATAATAATAATTCTGAAAATATGGGATATCACAGACATCGACAAGTCATTTCACATATAGAAAACTGGAGACCTCGATAAGTCATATATACCTATAGAGAACTTAGAGATATCGATAAGTCATTATACTTATCGATATGTCACTTCTCTACAGAACAATTGGAGATCTCGACATACTATCTCAAATTCAGAATACAGACAAGTTCAAGATTCAATATTATCAGTCAACAAATAGTTCATTCACTGAATTGGAAAGTCTACAAAAGTAGCTTGAATAATACAAGATCAAGGGCCAAGATTAACTGGACAAAGGGTGGTCACAGACCTGCAAGATTCTTCACAGATTTGCTAACACCAGATAAGAAAATAGACAAGGTTGCTTTAGAAATTGGTTTAGTACATTTTAGTGCAAGTTTTGTAAACCCGTGTTGCCAGTCTATAAAGCATGCACGGTTCCTTAGTTTACAAGTAACAAACATATCTAGATTTTCTTTTATTCTCTCAAGATAGAAGCTGAGTTCTTATTTTCTTAAGAACACATATTTGTAGCAAGATGAACTTGATTAATACAATTAAGTGAGTTTTTGATATATTGTGTTTGTGTGAATTCTGTTAAATATAATATCTACATTTCTTAATTACTTTTTTCAAACCAAAATCTATTGTAACACCCCCAGATCCGGGGTCAGGGATCCGGGTCATCACGGTCTTTCTTTCCACAATTATCACTTAACTTAATTAATAATAAACAACCTCATGCTGTGACCCCACACTAACACACACCACAACACGTCATAGTCTCAGAGATGAAATTGAAATAAGTACAAGTCCTTGAATCCACAATTAAAAGTTATTACAACCCAAAATAATTACTTGATAAGTTTACAGTTAAATGCCATTATCTGCCACAAGTTATAATTATACATAATTGATTCTCAAAAGTAGAATGCCTGATCTACAGATAGATCTACCTCTGCAGCTATATCAGCTACGATCTCAACGGGAAGGCGCGGGGCGCTTCCTACGCTCTTGCGCTGGGTCTGCTTGAGCCTGACCATCTTTCCTAACTGTTGTTGTGTGATGAAGAAATAAAGCAAGAGTGAGCATTACAGCTCGCAAGATAATATATAGTGTAATCAATAATGCAAGTATCTAAATAGATAACTTACTAAAAACCTTTATCAAGTGTAAGATAATTACTTACTGGATATAAGCTTAAAGGAAGATGAAGTTACCAAATACTTCACTATACTTATATCATTTTAGAAAACCACTTGAACTACCACTGTTCAAATTATAATCAGTTTTCAATAGTTCATCACATAGATGAAACTACAAGACAAGATTTGAATAGATTAAATCTTTTAAATATTATTGAAGGAAATGAAGTTATGATATACTTCATTAAGTTCCGATATATATATATATATATATATATATATATATATATATATCCACATATACATCTTCTTTATACATTTCCTGAAAACCTCTGTCATGAAAAGTATGGACAGAGTTTGTAACATCCAATAAATTTTTGGAAGGAAAAAGAATTGTAGCATAAACCCGATATCTTGCTGATCAGGCAAAGATACCAATAAGTAACCTTTTCTACTAGTAGATGGATGAATTCCCCACTGGTCATCACCCTGGTCGCAATAGGACCTTATGCTGGACTGCCACTCAGCCACTTACGCATTTGATGGACTCCCACTGAGCCACTTACACTATCATGGACGCCCACTGAGCCCATGTTGCTTATGCCGACTCGATAGATGGACTTACTTCCCAAACGTTGGGTAAGTAATCAATTAATTTATCAAAACAGCAACCTCGTTGCGAATGTAAAATACACCACTGAGCCGGATCCCCCAGGTTTTGAGCGAATATTTAAATCCCCTTTGAAAGGAAGATCTTAAATGTAAAAAATGAGTTTTGGGATCCGCGCTAACTTTTAAAAATCATTTTGAAGACTCGAAAACACTTTAAAGAGTGTTTGGAATACTGCTGATTTAATAAAGTAAATCAGTCCCGATATATTAGAAAATATCTGAATATTATTATTTAAATAATATTCCCATAATGATAATCCTTATAAAAATAATTGAAGTAGAAGTTGTAAAACTTATACTTGAAACGAGTATTAAATAACCAAAGATATACTTATTCGAAATTACTATCTTTATTTGAATAATCAAAAATAAGTTTGATTATCGACACCTTATTCTTTAATAAAATAAAGAATATATCTCAGCAAATAATCGGAGTCATAGATCCTCAAATGAATATTCAAAATAATATTCAATAAATAAAATAAAAGGAGTCATAAGTCCTCAGATGAATATTCAAGTAATATTCAATAAATAAAATAAAGTGAGTCATACATCCTCAATTGAATATTCAAATAATATTCATTAAATAATATAACTGAGTCATAAGCCCTCGAATGAATATTCAAAATAATATTCAATAAAATAATAAAAGTTATCGAATAAACCTTATTCGATTAATAGTTTTAAAAACTATATCAATATATATATATATATATATATATATATATAAATATATATTATACTCGGGAGCCTCGCCTCCCGGTTTTAGAAAAAGTTCACCTTTTGATCCCCTATACTAAGGGTATACTCAAATACCGCTTAACTCTACCATAGGTATTATGCAACTACAAGCATTTGAACCAATAGATATATAAATCAAGAATATGAAACAGGCATGCATATATACCATATCACATGCTACAATATATCGCAAGAATTTGCTAATAACAATCATGCACTTATCACAAGATAATGCATATACATATATACATCACAACAACAGTATAACGGGTAGAAAACTTGCCTGAGCGACTGGGGGTTATTAATGGCTTGGGACGAGTCTGGTAACCTATAAACAACATGTAAGTTGGAATTAAACCAAAGTCACTTGTAAATCTATACTTTAACCAATTTAGACTCTAACGCTCGCTTTGCGCTTACTGATTTTCTTAAGTCGCTCGAGTACCCTCGGCTCCACCATTTTTAATAAATTAACCATTATGAGTTTTAAGGCGATTATTTCGCGAGTGTCTTACCAACTGCCTATTACACTTTACATAAATTTTTGATACTCCAATTAGTCCTTTAAGGTCTTTAACCTATGTTTTAAAGTAAGGCGAGGGGTAATGGTTCGCTCACGAAACGTCGTTACTTAAAACGGCCGTTTCTCCTAAACCGTACATCGGAATCAAACGATCCACATATCAAAATGAAGCTTGTAACATGAACTATCTAAAAATGGCAATGGTCAAAACCTAGCAGGGAGTTCTCGGGTCCTAATGTTATGAAAAAAGCAGTCTAAAGTAAATCGGACATTACGACGGCTATGTTTACGCGATTTCCCAATTTTATAACATTTCAATTCAACCACCAATCAATCCCAATTCATTCATACAACCAACATCCATCCACACTACATCATAACAGCCCCAATCAACTCAATATTAACAATTATACTTATTCTTAAACTTGAATTTAAACTATACTTAAGTCCTTTAACCAAACCATAAGATTTCAACATTCAATTCACCACCATTCCAACCCAAACTCTAAACCAATAAGCATTAAGCTACTCTATTACCATAACAACCAAAATCATCCTAATATACAAAGTAAAGCTAGGGTTTGGAGATGATATACCTTCCTTGAAGTGATGTGAGTAGCTAGGAAGCCTTAAGAAGCCTTGAGATGTCTTTAGGATGCTTGGATCTTAAAGGAAAAACAAGAAAAATCAAGTTAAAAACCTTGAAATCACTATTCATTATCTTCTTCATTTATTTCTTGGAGAAGATTGAGAATGAATTGGAGGCTTAAACTCATAGGATATCCATAACTATGCATAAGGAGTACTATAGAATTATCTTACCAATTTAGGAAGCTTGGAACTTGAATTTTGAAAATTCTTCTCTTTGAAATGGGAAAAGCCGAGAGCAAGGTTCTTGGTGAAGAGAAATAAAATTTTTGTTTTGATGAAATGATTTGTTTTGGCTTGGTGGATGTAGTTTTTGTTTGGATTTTTGGTTAATTACCTTATTGACCTTGTCTTTGTGTGGTTATAAACCAACCACACCTCCTCCCTCCCTATGTCATGCTTACATCACCTTATTGTGTCATCATCTCTTACTTGCCCTCTCCTTATTGGTTGGATGACCTCATCATCCCTAACCTCCTTGATTAACTTCCTAATTGTTTGCCTAATGGCCGCTAATCTGTTATACGGTTCGCTTAACTTTCGTTTTCGTTTATCGTTTGAGGGATCATACCCGGGATCTTATTACTTGGGTTTCCTTAACCTTTCTCAATACATTATAATCCTTTTATGATCCTCTTTTATAATCCTTTTATTTAAATCCTTTTTATCCTGTTACCTTGTACTCAATTCTTTCCGTATCTAGTGGATTTCCGGGAAAAATCAAAGTGTTCGGAATTGGATTCTGACGATCTTTACATACACTTTTATACCATATGGAGTACTAATAAAATCTCAGAATATCCATAACAGAACCCCTACATAGTGGGGCATGAAAAGTTTTCTCATTCAGCAAAAACACTATTCATAAGGGTTACAAAAAGTTCAAAATTTTGGGGGTTATTACAGTCTCCCCTCCTTAAAAGGATTCCGTCCCGGAATCAAATAGAAAACAAATGGGGGTACTTTTCTAGCATTGCGCTCTCTAGTTCCCAAGTTGATTCTTCCATATTATGATTCTGCCATAGCACTCTGACTAGCTTGATCACTTTGTTCCGAAGCACCTGCTCCTTCTTATCTATAATCCTTACTGGCTTCTCCACGTAAGTCAGATCTGGTTGCATATCCACCTGCTCGTACTCCACTATGTGTCTGGCATCCCGATGATACTTCCTTAGCATTGACACATGGAACACATTATGAACTTGTTACAAGTTAGGGGGTAAGGCTAACTCGTACGCTAACTTTCCAATCCGTCTTAATATCTCAAAAGGTCCAATGTATCTTGGGCTTAGTTTTCCTTTCTTTCCAAATCTCATTAACCCCTTCCAAGGGGATACCTTCAGCAGTACCAAGTCCCCTACTTCATATTCCTTGTCCTTTCGGGCTAGGTCTGCATATTTCTTCTGTCTGTCTTGGGCTGCTACAAGCCGCCCTTTGATAAGATCCACTATGTCTTTGGTCCTTTGGACCACTTCGGGTCCGAGCATCTTCCGCTCCCCTACTTCATCCCAGTATAAGGGAGATCGACACCTTCTTCCGTATAGGGCCTCATAAGGCGGCATTCCGATGATAGCATGAAAGCTATTGTTATAAGAAAACTCGATCAACGGCAAGTGATCATCCCAACTTCCTTTAAAGTCTATTGCACAGACTCTCAACATATCCTCTAGTGTCTGGATGGTCCTTTCACTCTGCCCATCTGTCTGGGGATGGTACGCGGTACTCATATTTAACTTGGTCCCCGCACATTCTTGAAAGCTCCTCCAAAATCTGGAGTTGAATCTGGGGTCTCGGTCTGAGACAATGGACGCTGGGACTCCATGTCGTGTCACTATTTCCTTAAGGTAAATGTCCACCAGTCTATCGACGGTGTATCTCTCATTGATAGGAATGAAATGAGCTGACTTTGTCAGTCGGTCTATGATCACCCATATGGCATCATGGTTGGCCTTCGTCCTTGGTAAGCCGACAACAAAATCCATGGCTATCTGTTCCCATTTCCATTCGGGAATCTCCAGGGGTCGTAAAAGTCCACTGGGTCTCTGGTGCTCTGCCTTTACTCTTTGGCAAGTCAAACATTTGCTTACCCATTCTGCTACGTCCCTCTTCATGTTGGGCCACCAGTAATACTCCTTCAAATCCCTATACATCTTGGTGCTTCCCGGGTGCATGGAATACCTTGAACTATGGCTTTCATCCAAAATCTCATCTTTAAGCTCTTGAACGTTTGGAACCCAAATCCGATAGGAGTACCTAATTATCCCTTTATCATCTTTCTCAGTATGGATCTCCTCTCCAGTCATTGACTCTCTGCCTTCATTCATTATTTTCTCTTGGCACAATCTGATCTTTTCCAATAACTCTGGCTGTATTGAGATCTCAGAAAGCTTTTCAGTTCCGGTTCCGGTTACCTTTACTTCTATTTCCATTCTCTCAAAATCCCTTATCAATTCTTCCGAAGTCTTTATCATTCTGAGTCTTTCCTTTCTACTAAGGGCATCAGCCACCACATTGGCTTTCCCCGGATGATAGAGAATCTCACAATCATAGTCCTTGATTAGCTCTAACCATCTCCTTAGGCGCATGTTGAGCTCTTTCTGCGTAAATATGTACTTGAGGCTCTTATGGTCTGTGAAAATCTCGCACTTCTCTCCATACAAGTAGTGCCTCCAAATTTTTAAGGCAAAAACTATTGCCGCTAGCTCAAGATCATGGGTAGGATATCTAATCTCGTATTCCTTCAGTTGTCTCGATGCATACGCAATCACTTTACCGTGCTGCATAAGCACACACCCTAATTCTTTGTGCGACGCGTCACTATATATCACAAAATCTCCTTTTCCGTCTGGCAATGCCAACACCGGGGCCGTTACCAACCTTTTCTTTAATTCCTGAAAACTGTTCTCGCATTTCTCCGTCCATTCAAACTTCTCTGTCTTACGAGTAAGTCGTGTCAAAGGGGCTGCGATCTTCGCAAAGTCCTGTACAAATCTACGATAGTAGCCGGCCAATCCTATGAAACTCCTTACCTCTGTGGGTGTGGTTGGCCTTTCCCAATTTGAGACCGCTTCTATCTTGAAGGGGTCGACCAATACTCCTTCTTTATTGATCACATGTCCTAAAAACTGTACTTCATTCTGCCAGAATTCACACTTCGAGAATTTGGCAAATAACTGTTCCTCCCTGAGTATTCCTAGAGCTATCCTCAAATGCTCTGCATGTTCTGCCTCAGTCCTTGAGTAGATTAAAATATCATCGATAAAAACTATCACACACTTGTCCAAGTACTTCTTAAATACTCTGTTCATTAAGTCCATGAAAGCCACTGGGGCGTTGGTTAATCCAAAGGACATTACCAAGAACTCATAATGCCCATACCTGGTACGAAACACTGTCTTGGAGATATCTTCAGGTTTAATCTTTAGTTGGTGATATCCAGTTCTCAGGTCAATCTTGGAAAAATAAACAGCATCCTTCAGCTGGTCGAAGAGATCGTCTATTCTAGGTAACGGGTACCTGTTCTTTATGGTTAGCTTGTTCAACTCTCGATAGTCGATGCACAGCCTCATACTCCCATCTTTCTTCTTAACAAATAAAACTGGTGCTCCCCACAGAGACACACTGGGTCTTATCATACCCTTATCCAAGAGTTCCTGCAATTGGGTAGCTAATTCCTTCATTTCTAATGGGGCTAACCGGTAAGGTGCTTTTGAAACTGGCGCCGTCCCTGGGGCCAACTCAATAGCAAATTCAATCACTCTATCGGGTGGTAATCCCGGAAGGTCTTGTGGGAATACATCTTCAAATTCGTTGACTACCGGAATATATTGCAAGTTGGACACCTCCTTCTGCGTGTCCACCACATAGGCTAGGTAAGCCTCATTTCCTTTCCGTAGCATCCTTCTGGCCTGGGCCATAGTCAAAAATTTCTGCGTCTGCCTCTTTCCTCTAAATATAACTTCTTTCTTTCCTGGGATAATTAATTTAACTTTCTTCCCCTTACAGTCTATCTGAGCATCATTGCTAGATAGCCAGTCCATTCCCAAAATTACATCAAACTCCCCTAATTTAAAAGGAATCAGATCAACACTAAAAGATTGCTCCCCTATGCTAACTCACAGGCGGGGTGAATCTGGTTAACAGAAATAATTTCATGATTGACTATTTCTACTAGTAAGGGTTCTATGAAGGGTTCAGCCTTAAGTCTTAACTTACGCGCAAGGTCCTTTGATATAAAAGATTTAGTTGCTCCCGAATCAAATAAAACGTTTGCACTGACTGAATTTAGAGAAAGGGTATCTGCTATCACATCTGAGTCTTTCATAGCATCCTGGACTGTCATGTTGAAAGTCCTCGCAGTAGGTGGCTTATTGGAGGCAGCCCTGCTGGCTCCTGAAGCTGCTGGTTTGTTCATTGGGCATTCCCTCTTCCAATGACCCGGGCGTCCACACTGATGACAAGTGGTGGTTGGAATGACGACAGGGGTTGATGAAGGGCACTTAGTTGAATAGTGACCTTCCCGGCCACACTTAAAGCAGGTTACTGGTTTTCCTTTACACTCCCCAGTGCGCATCCTTCCACAAGTGTTACAGGCTGGCAATGGGGGTCGAAACTGGTTGGAATAGGACATTCTTGACTTCTGGCCGCTCTGGCTCACACTCACGCTCATTGGCCGCTTAAACCCAGTGTTCTTTCCCGATAGGGACACTGCTCCTCGATTAAATCTAGTCGGGAAGCTCCTTCCTGCGGAACCTCCACCCATGCTCATACTTTTCCTTTTTATTCCCTTCTTCTCTCTTTCCTTCTGCATCTGTTCACTTCCGGCTTCTACAATTGTTGCCTTTTGCACCAGAGTGCCATAATCTGTAAGCTCAAGGATTGCCACCCTATTCTGAATCCACGGTTTCAGTCCCTGTTGAAACCTCCTAGCTTTCTTTTCCTCGGTGCTCACAAATTCTGGCACAAACCTTGATAACTCAGTAAATTTCGCTTCATACTCTGCTACAGATAAGTTATTCTGCTTTAGCTCCAGGAACTTGAGCTCCATCCGGTTTTCCATAAACCCCGGGAAATACTTCCCCAGAAACAACTGACTGAATCTCTCCCAGGTTATGATAGCATCTGTCTCCATGTTTTTCTTGGCCTCCCACCAGTAGTTGGCCTCTCCCTTCAGAAGGTAGGTAGAAAATACAGTCTTCTGTGCCTCATCGGTACTCAAAATCTTAAAGGATTTCTCCATTTCCTTTAACCATGCCCTTGCCTCAATTGGGTCGGCTGATCCGTGGAACTCAGGGGGCTTAAGGGACTTAAAAGCCCTGAAAGAGTTTGCCACAACATTGTTATTTCCTTGAGGGGGTGGGTTGGGTTGACGTTCCAAGTTCTGCCTTAGTAGTTGCATGAACTGGTCCATGGGATCCATGCCTGGGTTTGGTACTGGTTGCTTAACCTCAGTTTCTCCTTCTTCAGCCTCTATCTCAAATCCCTCAACATCATATGTTTCCTCTTCCTCTTCATACAGGGAGTCATCCTGTTCCACATAATCCTCATCTTCCTCTTCACTGTGTTCCTGGTTCCTATCGTCCTGGTTATGGCTTCCCTGGTCCTCAGATCCAGGGTTCGCCCTAGTTCCAATCTTTCTTGGCGGCATGATACTGATAATAATAAAAAAATTATTGGGAAAAAAATCAACGTTAGGTCACAATCATACTCAATATTATGCCTTGCACAGTCTTTATAATGGGGAGAATGTATCTCGTAATTCTATTATTTTTATGGCAGTTCTAATAAGAAGTGCAGTAATAATAATGATAAAAACAGTGATCTCGTCACTAAGGAACTGAACTGAAAGGAAACAAATATATACAATGCGAGAAATACATAGTTTCGATCTGGTCAAAAGTACAACAGTGCTACAGCCATCTGTCCCAAAAGTGATACACAAGAGTCTATCTGTCTAGTCAGAATAAGGGATGCTATATACAAGTCAACTATCCCGGAAAATTGGCTCTTACTAAGGCCTCGACTAACTAGACAACTAGACTATCCCATCGTCAATCCTGAATCACACACCAGAGCGGGTCAGCTCCCATACCCTTTCCATCGCATGACGGAAGATATAGTCGGCCTGCCGCCTGGAGATCCTACCATGCCTGTCCCCCTGGAGCGATCTGAGTCTCACTCGGGACGTGAGCTCTATCACCGTCAGCTCTCTCCTCAAGGATCGGGGTATAGCAGCCCTAGTCTCATAAGCTCGGGTACGCCTACCCGCCCTCTCCGCATCCAACTCCCTCCTGGCCTCATCCAGCCGGGCCTCAGCAACAGCCACTCGGGTCCTCAGTACATCCTGAACATAGCCGTGGGCTAGCAAAGACTGCCTATGGGCATGGTCGAGAGGTGGTGAATCCGGAGCCGCTGGGGGTGCCTCCTCGGTCTGTCTAGGCTCGGAAGTATGAGTCTCTGAGCTGTCATCATAGGTGCTCCAGGATGCTAGTGGAGGGGTAGGGGCTCTGACCACAGGGAGTGTGGGTAAAGGGGTACCAGTGTATACTACCATAGCTCCGACACGCTCCTCAGCCACTGGGACCTCATCCGGGTCCTCCTCATCTGAAATAGCAATGACCTCTGTCTCTGACTCCTCTGAGGGGTCCTCCTCATCCTCCTCCATCTCAGACTCCTCCTGATCCTCGACATCTAGCAGTGCCTCATCATGCTCACGCTCAAACATCTCAGGGTCCTCTATCTCATGCGCCTACACATTAAACGAGCTAAGTTACTATCATGATACTTATAAGGGTTCCCGTAAGGGTTTTAACTGTAAGCGCTACTTTAAGTAGTCCGACCATGAACTTGGCAAAAGTTCTTATTATCTTTGTGAGTTTATTATTATATCGTCGCATCATCTCTGAGGTTTATAACGCTTAGCTCTGATACCATTTCTGTAACACCCCCAGATCCGGGGTCAGGGATCCGGGTCGTCACGGTCTTTCTTTCCACAATTATCACTTAACTTAATTAATAATAAACAACCTCATGCTGTGACCCCACACTAACACACACCACAACACGTCATAGTCTCATAGATGAAATTAAAATAAGTACAAGTCCTTGAATCCATAATTAAAAGTTATTACAACCCAAAATAATTACTTGATAAGTTTACAGTTAATTGTCATTATCTGCCACAAGTTATAATTATACATAATTGATTCTCAAAAGTAGAATGCCTGATCTACAGATAGATCTACCTCTGCAGCTATAGCAGCTACGATCTCAACGGGAAGGCGCGGGGCGCTTCCCACGCTCTTGCGCTGGGTCTGCTTGAGCCTGGCCATCTTTCCTAACCGTTGTTGTGTGATGAAGAAATAAAGCAAGAGTGAGCATTACAGCTCGCAAGATAATATATAGTGTAATCAATAATGCAAGTATACAAATAGATAACTTACTGAAAACCTTTATCAAGTGTAAGATAATTACTTACTGGATATAAGCTTAAAGAAAGATGAAGTTACCAAATACTTCACTATACTTATATCATTTTAGAAAACCACTTGAACTACCACTGTTCAAATTATAATCAGTTTTCAACAGTTCATCACATAGATGAAACTACAAGACAAGATTTGAATAGATTAAATCTTTTAAATATTATTGAAGGAAATGAAGTTATGATATACTTCATTAAGTTCCGATATATATATATCCACATATACATCTTCTTTATACATTTCCTGAAAACCTCTGTCATGAAAAGTATGGACAGAGTTTGTAACATCCAATAAATTTTTGGAAGGAAAAAGAATTGTGGCATAAACCCGATATCTTGCTGATCAGGCAAAGATACCAATAAGTAACCTTTTCTACTAGTAGATGGACGAATTCCCCACTGGTCATCACCCTGGTCGCAATAGGACCTTATGCTGGACTGCCACTCAGCCACTTACGCATTTGATGGACTCCCACTGAGCCACTTACACTATCATGGACGCCCACTGAGCCCATGTTGCTTATGCCGACTCGATAGATGGACTTACTTCCCGAACGTTGGGTAAGTAATCAATTAATTTATCAAAACAGCAATCTCGTTGCGAATGTAAAATACACCACTGAGCCGGATCCCCCAGGTTTTGAGCGAATATTTAAATCCCCTTTGAAAGGAAGATCTTAAATGTAAAAAATGAGTTTTGGGATCCGCGCTAACTTTTAAAAATCATTTTGAAGACTCGAAAACACTTTAAAAAGTGTTTGGAATACTGCTGATTTAATAAAGTAAATCAGTCCCGATATATTAGAAAATATCTGAATATTATTATTTAAATAATATTCCCATAATGATAATCCTTATAAAAATAATTGAAGTAGAAGTTGTAAAACTTATACTTGAAACGAGTATTAAATAACAAAGATATACTTATTCGAAAGTACTATCTTTATTTGAATAATCAAAAATAAGTTTGATTATCGACACCTTATTCTTTAATAAAATAAAGAATATATCTCAACAAATAATCGGAGTCATAGATCCTCAAATGAATATTCAAAATAATATTCAATAAATAAAATAAAAGGAGTCATAAGTCCTCGGATGAATATTCAAGTAATATTCAATAAATAAAATAAAGTGAGTCATACATCCTCAATTGAATATTCAAATAATATTCATTAAATAATATAACTGAGTCATAAGCCCTCGAATGAATATTCAAAATAATATTCAATAAAATAATATAAAGTTATCGAATAAAACTTATTCGATTAATAGTTTTAAAAACTATATCAATATATATATATATATATATATATATATATATATAAATATATTATACTCGGGAGCCTCGCCTTCCGGTTTTAGAAAATGTTCACCTTTTGATCCCCTATACTAAGGGTATACTCAAATACCGCTTAACTCTACCATGGGTATTATGCAACTACAAGCATTTGAACCAACAGATATATAAATCAAGAATATGAAACATGCATGCATATATACCATATCACATGCTACAATATATCGCAAAATTTGCTAATAACAATCATGCACTTATCACAAGATAATGCATATACATATATACATCACAACAACAGTATAACGGGTAGAAAACTTGCCTGAGCGACTGGGGGTTATTAATGGCATGAGACGAGTCTGGTAACCTATAAACAACATGTAAGTTGGAATTAAACCAAAGTCACTTGTAAATCTATACTTTAACCAATTTAGACTCTAACGCTCGCTTTGCCCTTACTGATTTTCTTAAGTCGCTCGAGTACCCTCAGCTCCACCATTTTTAATAAATTAACCATTACGAGTTTTAAGGCGATTCTTTCGCGAGTATCTTACCAACTGCCTATTACACTTTAAATAAATGTTTCATACTCCAGTTAGTCCTTTAAGGTCTTTAACCTATGTTTCAAAGTAAGGCGAGGGGTAATGGTTCGTTCGCGAAACGTCGTTACTTAAAACGGCCGTTTCTCCTAAACCGTACATCGGAATCGAATGAACCACATATCAAAACGAAGCTCGTAACATGAACTATCTAAACATGGCAATGGTCAAAACCTAGAAGGGAGTTCTCGGGTCCTAATATTATGAACAAAAGCAGTCTAAAGTAAATCAGACATTACGACGGCTATGTTTACGCGATTTCCCAATTTTATACCATTCCAATTCAACCACCAATCAATCCCAATTCATTAATACAACCAACATCCATCCACACTACATCATAACAGCCCCAATCAACTCAATATTAACAATTATACTTATTCTTAAACTTGAATTTAAACTATACTTAAGTCCTTTAACCAAACCATAAGATTTCAACATTCAATTCACCACCATTCCAACCCAAACTCTAAACCAAAAAGCATTAAGCTACTCTATTACCATAAAAACCAAAATAATACTAATATACAAAGTAAAGCTAGGGTTTGGAGATGATATACCTTCCTTGAAGTGATGTGAGTAGCTAGGAAGCCTTAAGAAGCCTTGAGATGTCTTTAGGATGCTTGGATCTTAAAGGAAAAACAAGAAAAATCAAGTTAAAAACCTTGAAATCACTATTCATTGTCTTCTTCATTGATTTCTTGGAGAAGATTGAGAATGAATTGGAGGATTAAACTCATAGGATAGCCATAACTATGCATAAGGAGTACTAGAGAATTATCTTACCAATTTAGGAAGCTTAGAACTTGAATTTTGAAAATTCTTCTCTTTGAAATGGGAAAAGTCGAGAGCAAGGTTCTTGGTGAAGAGAAATAAATTTTTTGTTTTGATGAAATGATTTGTTTTGGCTTGGTGGATGTAGTTTTTGTTTGGATTTTTGGTTAATTACCTTATTAACCTTGTCTTTGTGTGGTTATAAACCAACCACACCTCCTCCCTCCCTATGTCATGCTTACATCACCTTATTGTGTCATCATCTCTTAATTGCCCTCTCCTTATTGGTTGGATGACCTCATCATCCCTAACCTCCTTGATTAACTTCCTAATTGTTTGCCTAATGGCCGCTGATCTGTTATACGGTTCGCTTAACTTTTGTTTTCGTTTATCATTTGAGGGATCATACCCGGGATCTTATTACTTGGGTTTCCTTAACCTTTCTCAATACATTATAATCCTTTTATGATCCTCTCTTATAATCCTTTAATTTAAATCCTTTTTATCCTGTTACCTTGTACTCAATTCTTTTCGTATCTAGTGGATTTCCGGGAAAAATCAAAGTATTCGGAATTGGATTCTGACGATCTTTACATACACTTATATACCATATGGAGTACTAATAAAATCTCAGAATATCCATAACAGAACCCCTACATAGTGGGGCATGAAAAGTTTTCTCATTCAGCAAAAACACTATTTATAAGGGTTACAAAAAGTTCAAAATTTTGGGGGTTATTACATCTATAAAGCTTATAACCAAGAAAAATCCAAAAAACACATTCACCCCCTCCGTGTTATATTTTATAGCATTTAATATCTAACAAGTGGTATCAGAGTAAAATCTGAAAGTAAACAGATAAAGATCTTGGAAGAATTAATGCTCAGACATTGACAAACATCAAGATACCTTCTTTTGACAAGATCAAGTACATATTGTGGAAAAAGAAAATGATGTTGTATATAAGAATGGCCAACCCCATGTATGTTCAGATTCTCAAAAATGGACCTTTCATTCCTATGGTGACAGTTTCTGAATCTACATATGAAGACATGGTCAGACCAGCACATTGTGCACCTAAAGACCCGTTAACCCACACAGAGCCTGAAAAGGAAAAGGTTACACTGGATAGCAGTTTACAACTCATATTAATTGAGTCTCTTCATAATGTAATGTACAACAACATTATCAACTGTCATTCTGCTAAACAGATTTGAAAGAAATTGAGATACTGTGTGAGGGGAAAGAGGGAGTTAGATCTAACCAAAGGAGAATTTTGGTGTGATAATATGAGGGTTTCATGGCTAGACCTAAGGAAAGAATTATTGATGTTTTTGAAAGATTCAACAAATTGATTAATGACTTGCAACTTCATGATAAATTTTATGAAGCTGAGGAGGTTAACCTAAAGTTTTTGCTTACCCTTCCTGACCATCTTGAACATAAGATATCTGCTATTAGAGAAGGAAGAGACTTAAGCAGAATGATATTGGAGGTCCTATATGGGATTTTGAAAACATATGAGCTTGAGATGTTACAGAGAAAGTCACTGAAGGCAAATCAAGGGCATGTGGTTGATGGATCTAGTGCCTTGATGGTCAATGACAATATAATTCTTGAAGATGAACAAGAAGCTCAAACTCCAGTCATTCATGCTGTTGAGCAAAAGAACAAGGAGCCCCAGAAATAAGTCATATTAGAGTTGAAAGAAGATGAATATTACACCCTTGATGAACTAGATGAGATGGATCAATCAATGGCTTACCTTGCTAGAAAAGTTTCTAACATTATGAAAAAGCCAAAGTACTTTAAGAGCAAGGGTTAAACCTCAAATAGCAACAACTGGAAAGAAAAAACTCAGTTCAACTCAGGTGGCTACAAAACTGGATCTGTTGACAGATCAAAAATTAGGTGCTACAATTGTGATGAGTTGGGCCACTTCACAACTGAGTGTAGGAATCCAAAGAAAGTGAAGAAGGATAAAGCTTACTTTGAGTTGGAAGAAAAGTATGAAACTCTCTTGAGAAAATAACAGGGAAAGGTTTACATAGCTAAAGGCAAGAGTTGGGATGACACTGATGAAGATGCTAATAATGAGGAATTTGGAAATTATGCACTCATGGATTTAGAGCAAGAAAAATCATCCACATTAAAATCATAGGTACCAACTCTAATCATAATTGATTTAAATACAAGCCAATATAAAGAAACTGTTGAAAAGATGAGTGTAGAAATGTTTCACATCCACACAAGCATGGCGGCAACTACTGAGGAAGTTAGTAGACTGTCAAAGATCAATGAGAAGCTTGAGATTGAAAAGCAAGAGTTGGAGCTGTAGTTTTTTGAGCTTGAAACGGTCAAGTAAGATTATGAATATCTAAAAAATAAGCTCAATTGTGCAAGTGAAATTGAAGCAGTGCTGAGGAAAAAATTGGAAAAGAATGAAGTAATATTTAAGTCCTTTAAAAATGCATCTCAGCTGGTTGGATAATACCATGAGAAACACAAATCATGTGCTAATATAGCTATTGGTTTGTACTATGATGCCTTGAATAGAAACAAGAAAAATGAAGGTGACAAAGGAAAATAAATTATAAATCAAGATGTCCCAAGTGTGTTGAGAAAAGTAAATGCACCTTCGTTCAAGGCATGTGAGGTTAATTTT
Source organism: Apium graveolens (assembly GCF_009905375.1). Classification (NCBI taxonomy): domain Eukaryota; kingdom Viridiplantae; phylum Streptophyta; class Magnoliopsida; order Apiales; family Apiaceae; genus Apium; species Apium graveolens. The sequence goes on from NC_133657.1 coordinate 170,731,210, forward strand.
AGTGAGGTTGAGTTGGTCATCAAGCAAGAACTTACATATGAAGACACCATAAAGAAGGATGTAGAAGCCACTCCCAAAATGAAACTAAAAATAAACCAATAGTCAACCAAGTTATTAAGACACCAACTAAGGAGGTCAAGACTGAGAATGCTGGGAAAAAGAAAAAGAACCAAAATGGAAAAATAGGTGTGAACAAAAACAACAATGATGCCTTTGTTGCAGATGCTCCCAGGAAGCAGTGTCAAAAATATGGCTCAACAAATTACCTAACTCACCTTTGTAAAGAGGATGTTAGTGAGCCAAAGTTGGCAGCTTGAAAATACAATGAGGCATTGACTGAAGATCCCTATTCATTCTGAGATAAATTTGATTGTATTCCATACAATATGAAAGTGATGACAAGCTATCATAAATTGAGAGTAGATCTCAAAAAAGTTAATCTTGAATCTACAGCTAAAAAGAAAAATGCAAATCAATCAATGAACACTGTTCTTTTTGAATCATCAAATTCTACTTCTACAACATCTGTGAAAAAGAAGAAAGTACCCAACACTGTTTGGGTAGCTAAACACACTTAATTCTCATTGTGTGCAGGGCAAGATGAAGAGATTCATACGGATCATTGACAGAGGATGCTCCAGACATATGACAGATGATAAGGCCATGCTATCACAATTTGTGGAGATGGCTGGTCCATTGGTGATTTTTGGAGACAACAACAAAGGATTCGCAATGTGATATGACAAGCTAGTTTCAGGAAATGTTGTTGTTAGGTCACACACACTGTAGAGGGGGTGAATACAGTGTAAAATACAATCAAATCGAACTTTTAATATTTCAAGTAACATAAAACAAACTTTATTAAAATAATAAACTCTGTTACAGTATGGAACTGTTACCTCTCAGTGATGAACACATATCATGAGAGCTGCTATGGTTTCAATGAATAATCTTCTCGAATATGATAACACTTATAGTGTAAACCCTATGTCTGTGTTTATATACTACACAGTTACAAGATAATCGCTAATTGATATGGAATATAATTCTGCTTCCTAAAATATATCAATCAGATATCTTTTCTTCCAAGTATTCTATTCTTCATAGAATTCCTTCTTCATGCATATCTCTTCTTATGTTTATCTTGATCTTCTTTCCTTTAATCAGCTACTATCCTTATCTGAACGTCCTTCAGCACTTAAGTTCTGATATCCATCTTCTGATGATTATCTCCTGATAATATAAGTACTGATATCCTTAAGTCTTGACTTCCAGTATAAGTACTGATTCCCAGTTAAGTACTGATTTGTCCTGTTAAGTAAGATCTGAAAAAACTAAACATAAATCATATTAGCCATGACATTATCAAATATATCTAACAATCTCCCCCAACTTGTAAATTAGCAAAATATACAAGTTTAACAGATATTTGATGATGTCAAAAACATTAAGTATAAATGCATGAGAATTAGACTAGATAACTACAACTTACAGTCCTTAAAGCTTTACCAATCTTTAATTTCTGATAACAACTTCAGTCTGTACAAATATCAGAATTTAAGCAGTTGTAGATCTTTGACTTGGCTTCATCTTCTGATCTCTCTGATGTCAGGAGTTGTTCTGAGATAGTTCTTCAACAAACATCTCTCAACATATCTAAGTTCATCAATCATTCTCCTTTTAGCATCTTTAAGCTCTGCATTATCTTCACCAATTTGAAAGATTGCAGCCCTGAGATCATTAATCTTTACTTTTCTTATATCCTGATCCAGTCTGATCAGATAAGCTTTATCAGACTCAAGATTGAATTCCACAGCCCTGTACCTTAGAAAGGTAGTTATAATTTGAGCATAATTGGGCTTCATTTCAACTATATCACCCTTGTGATCTCTGTACTTTGGAACATACGTGCTGTCAGATTTAACAGAATAAAGCCTTTTCTGTCTCTGAATCTGATCCTTCAAATAGTTTGCAGCAGTTCCTGTCAATCTGTCATCCACTTGAAGTAAGAATAGTACATGCTCCAATTCTTCAAAATACTTCAATGGAATGGCATTTTGCCTTATATGATAAACCCTACCATCTGTCATGAAGTACAACAAGATGTATTCTTTCAAGTAGGTATGGTAAACCAGTTGTACAGATTCCAGTTGATTCAATCTCTCAGGAGTTGCTCCAATACCTGGTTCACTCAAGGAAGTTGGATCATTGGTAGTGTTCTGTATTCTTCTTTCATCAGCACTTCCCAATCCAGTTTTATCTCTTGCTTCCTTTCCAGTAACTACTCTAGCTTCAAAACCACTTACAACAGTCTTCAAAGGTTGAGTCTGTTTTGCTTTAGTGAATCCTGGTAGGAGTGTCTTTGGTCTATCTTCTGATATCAAGTTAACTTGAGCTGTGTCAGAGGTTACTTGCTTCTTTTGAATATCAGAACTTACAGTTTCTTGACTCTGAACAACTTGAGCCATGTCAGAGGTTGTTTTAAGAACTTTTCTTGAAGTCAGAGCAAGATCATCCCTTTCATCAGTGATTTCTTCATTCTCAGGAGGCACATAAACCTTGATAGGTTCACCAACCTTTTCTTTACCCTTGGATCTTGGATCTATCTGCGGTTGTGATTTAGCCAATGTTACTTCAGTACGTGTCCTTTCTTTGATCACAATGCCTTTGAGTTTTGGAAGTGGCTTTTTACCAGAAGCTTCAGATTTAGATGTGACTTTCTCTGATTTAAGTCTGGCTTCTTCTTCCATTAAACTCTCCAGGTCCCTTCCTGGATTTTCCTGAAGAAATAACTGTCTTGACATTTCCTCATCAAGATCTAAAAGTTCATCAGAACTTATCCTTTTACCAGTAGCAGAACTTATTCTTTTCCCAGTATCAGAACTTGTCCTGTGACTTGTGATTTCAGCTTTTCTTGATGTGAAACCTCTACCTTGACTATGACCTCTACCCATTCCAGAGCTTCCTTGATCATCCTTTTCATTATCCTTCCCTTTCAGTGTCTTGTCAGTCTTGCATTTGGACTTAATTACTATCTCCCCCTTTTTGGCATCAGCAGGAAGTAGAAGAGAGACAAGCAATTCCACTGAGGCTTGAATTTCAGTAAGTTGAGATTGCTGAGAAGCTTGATTTGTCAGAATATCATTAATATGAGCTTGTTGTTTCTCTTGAGTCTTCTCAATATAAGCAATCCTGTCAAAGGTAGGTTGGAAGAACTTTTTCTTATCAATCTTTTGAACTTGTTCCTGTTTGATGAATTCTTCCTGAATCTTGTGTAGCTCAGCATGAGTAGTTGAATGAAGACCTTGTAGATGTTTAGTACTCAATGCAGTGACTCTAAGCTGGGTTTTGAAATCATCAGAATTTAACAGTTCATCAGCTTTAGTCAAGTGCTCAGCAAGATGCTTTTCATTTGGAACACAGGAAACTGAGTTCCATTCCTTAGTCCACTCCTGTCCTGCAGGAGTTTCACTCCAAGGCACTGGTGCTTCTCTGGTAACAAACTTCTTAACAAGTTCAGACTTAAGAATAGTTTGTTGAGGAGCATGTCCTGAAGGACCTGCTGCATCAGCATCTGTATTTGGAGCAGCATCACCAGTATCTCCAGTATTTGCAGCATCAGAACTTACAGAATCAGTATCTTTTGATAAAACAACAGTGTGAGTAGCAATAAAGGCTTCAGCATCCTCTAATTGCTGATCTGGTTCTAAGTTCTGATTAACAACCATATCCTGATGCTCACCTAAATTCTGATCATCAGCATCTAGATGCAGAGAAGGTGTAGTAGATAACTCTGGAGTTTGAACAACATCAGTAACATGTGTTGTTGAAGAATTAGTTGATGTTGGAGCTTCTAAGAAAATTACTTCAGGCACAACCAAGTTTTGAACATCAATATCAGCACTTGTGCCTGGATCAACATGAGATATAGATGGTGGGTGGACCTTTTCAGAAACAGCTTCCTGAGATGGAGTTGATGAAGAAGAAGTGACTTTAACAAATTCCTTTTCCTGTGAGATCAGAGATTCCTGATCCCCTTCCTGAGTTGCTACTGCTTCATCATCTGAAACAGGTCTTTTTGCCCTCTGTTTCTTGTATCTCTTTGTAGATTTGGATTCCTTGGGAGTTTCAGGAACTGTCATTCTTCTAAGCCTCTTGAGAAGCCTAGATCCCCCAATTCCAGAATCCTTCTGAGAAGTCACTTTCTCAGCTTGTTTAACAACAGGTTCTGAAGAAGGAACCTGTTCCTCAGTATCAGATTCATCTCTCAAAGCAATCTTCCTTTTCTTTTGAGGTGTTTAAGGAACAGTCTTTGTCCTCTTAGGTTTGGAAGATGAATGCTTCACAGTAGGTGCTGAGGATGAGGGTTGAACGGTCTGTGAAGTGGAGAGATAAGATTTGATATATTGCCTAAGGGTTGGTTGAGTAGAATGAGTGGTAGGTGTTGATGGTTGTTGTGGTGTTTGGATGGTTGTTGTTGGTTGGACATCAGAATAAACAGATTTATAAGTATCAGGATCAGCATTTACTAAGATCTGTTTTACAGACTGAGGAATCTGTAAAGGTCTAACCACTGATTTCTTAGTGTCAGCATTTATCAGGTCATTAAAGTAACGTTTTGCAACCTTAAAAGGTGGAGTTGAGGAACTGACTAATTGAGGTTCATCAGTACAAAAAGTATATATAAGTTGACAGAATCTAGCAAAGTAAACAACATTCCTATCCTCTGTCATCCTATCCCCAATAAAACCAATTATAGCAGTTGCAAAATCAAAATGAGTTTGGTTTATAATAGCATACCCGATGTGCTGACTCATAATAGGGATAACATCAAAATTCAAACACTTGTTCCCAAAAGCTTTAGTGATGCAGTCGAAGAAGAAGCTCTATTCTCTTCTGATATGAGCCCGTTTCAACTGCCCAAGCTTTGCCAAACTCTGTTCATACCCCAAATTGGCCATTAACTCCTGAAGAGCTGATTCCTCTGGAATTGAAAAGGTACATCCTTCTGGGAGATGTAGAGCCTTGCGTATTGTACCAGGAGTGACTGCATATGAAGAATCACCCACTTCGAAAACAATACCGGGAGTGCCATGTGTACCACCATTATCAAAGTGCCCAGTCCGCCAAAATGTCAGAACTTGTTGGCTTGAAAAGACTGAAGGCTGGGTCTATGCATACCCAATCTCACTGTGTGCAAGAAGATCTTGCACAAAATGCAATTCAGATGGAGCTTCAGCATGATCAAGAATTGCAGCATAGTTATTTGGAACAAACTTAGCTTCATCAATGATTAAATCCTTAGGTGCCATGTGAAAAATTGAGATTTAAGAGTGCCTGTTAGGTGTTTAAGAAAATGTCTGTATGAAAAACCAACGTGAGAAGAAGAAAGAGAGTAAAAACAAGTAGAGAAAAAGTATAAAAGGAAATAAAAGATTAAAAAATCTTCTCTCTGTCTTACTTATACTCTTTTAAAAAAAATGTAACCGTTGGACACCTGTCAGACATGCAGTAATAACGGATAGTTACTGGGCACGAGAAAACAGTAATCATTACTATACCACTTGCCGTTTTTCAAGGAGAAACCGTTCCACTTACCCAGATATTCCATTAATCAAGGTGAAACAGTTTTAATTAAAAATTGAAACCGTTCCCACTAAATTATTTTTCACTGCAACATTAATATTCTGAAAATAAATCAAGTGAAAATGACCAAAATAAATCAGATGAGTAAGTACTGATAAAGTAAAATCAGAACTTAAATTAAAACATAATTTATATGGTCATCAGAATATGAATATTTATCAGGATTTATCAATACATTACAAAATATCTTAGAGACAAAATCTTGAAACAAAAACAAATTTCATTAATATATCAAGAGAATACATTCATGAAATTGAAATTACATCAGAATTTATACAAGATTTCCCTAAGCTGCTAAACCTAACATCAACAGCCTTAGTCCTAGCTCAAGAAGCAGGGCAAGGCTGATGATGAAGAAAAACAGGAAGAAGAAAATAAATCATTTCTTCTTCCTACTCTCGACAAACAGAATGGCGAGTTGAATGATTCCCTCTTGCTGGCGGAGAGCTTCCAGCCTTTCCTTCTCCAATCGCTCCAGATGGCGATGGTAATTCATATAGAAGAACAGGAGGTGGGTGAGTACCTCCTGGGGCACAGAGTCCCATATTTCATCAGGAATGGCAGTGACGTGCCATTCCTACTGCTAATCGGCACATCTTAGCTCCATATTGAAGGTTTCGTAGTTCAAAAACATGTTATATCTGACCATGGTGTTTTTGATAGAAAAAGTATGAAGGTAAGTTTGTGAGAAAAGATTTGATGGGAAGGCTGTTGTGAAGTGGTTGCTTATATAGGCAAGAGAATGCCAGAAGACACAGAGAAATTTAATGTTGACAGGTAGAATTAATTCTACCTCGTCTCCCCAGACTTGGAAAAAGAAAAACATTCATTGGAAAGAGAAAACATGGTTTTAATGCGCACAAGAAGCAAGTAAAAGTTGACTGTTCATGTACGAGTACCACTATCCCTAAATATAGTGACTGTTAATCTTCCACTTCAACATATCAGGTGTAAACTGAGACTGTTTTTAAATTTTATCCACAAATAAGTCAAGTAAAGAATCAGACTTTAATATCAGAACTTAGACTTATATCAGAACTTAACGGTCATCAGAACATAATTTCTTAACTCGAAAAATGAATGCCTATCTTAGTAAGTCCTCACACAAATTCTGATTTATATTTTTCAGAACTTAATCATCAGAACATGCAATCAGAACTTGTCCTCAGAATTTGTGCAATATGACATAATAACTGTTCATCTAAAACAACATAGATCACCACAGTGATTTTCATCATTCATATGGAGTGTTTAGTGTATGCATTAAGCTAAATATCAGACAAGGAGTAAAGTCTGATTCACTTCAGTATATCTTAGAAATAAGGCATAAATAAAACTTTGCTAAAGAGCTGTCATTATTATGAAACCTACTGTTGAATTAGTTCATGCATGAGTCCACCTCAACTATTGTGTGCTAATTTTATGCATCTTTTTGAATTCCATTTTACAATGGCTTCTAATCTAGCAACTGGTGCAAACGTTTCATCATAATCAATTCCCTCCTGTTGAGAATATCCTTTTGCAACCAGCCTTGCCTTATTCCTTGTAATTATGCCATCACTGTCAGTTTTGTTTCTGAATACCCACTTTGTACCAACAACAGATCTATTCTTTGGTCTTGGCACTAGGGTCCAGACTTTGTTTCTTTCAAATTCATTTAACTCTTCCTGCATTGCTTGCACCCAATCAGCATCTTGAAGAGCTTCTTCCACTTTCTTTGGCTCAGTCTGAGAGAGAAAAGAATTGTAAAGACATTCATTTAAAGTACCTGCTCTAGTTCTGACACCTGCATCAGGATTTCCAATTATCAAATCAGGTGTATGTGATTTAGTCCACTTCCTTGCAGATGGAAGGTTTTCTCTAGAACTGAATGCTCCCCCATGATCCATGCTGTCTTCATTTTCATTTTCTGATGCTCCCCCTGAAACTATGCTCTCTGAGTTGGATTCTTCAGAATTTAGATTTTCAGCACTATCAGAACTTGGCTTATCAGAACTTGACGAATCAGAACTTGAAGAGCCAGATGTATGTTCTGATGCTTCTTGAGATGTGGTAAGATCTTGAGTATGCTCCCCCTGCATAGGTGCATCTTCCTTTGGCGTAGTCACCACAGTTTCAATAACATCAGAGTTTAATCCATCAGAGTTTACAGTATCAGGACTTAGACTGTCAGGATTTTCAGTATCAGAATTTGAGTCTTCATTTTCAAATCTCAGCTGATCATGGTCAATAAATCCTTCAAGACCAGTAATCTTCTTGTCATCAAAATAGACATTGATAGATTCCATGACCACTTTTGTTCTCAAATTATAGACTCTGAAGGCTTTTGTGGAAAGTGGATATCCAACAAATATTCCTTCATCAGCTTTTAGATCAAACTTGGATAGCTGTTCAGGATGAGTATTGAGAACAAAACACTTGCATCCAAATACATGAAAGTACTTCAGATTTGGCTTCTTTTTCTTTACCATCTCATATGGTGTTTTTCCTTGCTTGTTAATGAGTGTTGCATTTTGAGTAAAACAAGTAGTCTGCACAGCTTCAGCCCAGAAATAGGTTGGAAGCTTTGCTTCTTCAAGCATTGTACGTGCAGCTTCAATGAGAGTTCTATTCTTCCTTTTAACAACTCCATTTTGCTGTGGAGTTCCAGGAGCAGAAAATTCCTGCTTAATTCCATGGTTTTTACAGAACTCTTCCATTATCAAATTCTTGAACTCAGTGCCATTATTGCTCCTTATTGTTTTCACAGAGTCTTTGATCAATTTATCCAGATGTTTGACATGATCAATCAAGATAGACGCAGTTTCACTTTTTGTGTGCAAGAAATACACCCATGTGTATCTAGTGAACTCATCCACTATGACCAATGCATATTTCTTCTTTGCAATAGACATGACATTTACTGGACCAAATAGATCAGCATGTAATAGATGATAAGGCTCAAGAATTGATGATTCAGTTTTGCTCTTGAATGAAGATTTTCTTTGTTTGGCCTTCTGACAAGAATCACAAAGGCCATCAGGAGCAAATACTGACTTTGGCAGTCCTCTCACAAGATCTTTCTTGACCAGCTCATTTATATTGTTGAAATTTAAATGAGAGAGTTTCTTGTGCCAATTCCAGCTTTCTTCAATTGATGCTCTACTCATCAGACAGATTGCAGAACAATCAGTACTTGTTGAAAGCTTAGCTTCATAAATGTTACCACGCCTGTATCCTTTCAGAACAACTACGGAAGATGAGGAGTGCTTCAAGGTAGATTTGGTCGATTCGGTAGTTATTTCAGAACTTGATCATGTGTTAAGGTCTGATGCCTTAGAAAAAGCCTTATTGGGGGATTTTGACAGTAAAGATGACGAAGGCAATGAGCAGCTACAATATCTAAATGCTTCTCCTTGGAAATGAAAGCTAGACATGCCATTTGAATCTCTTGGTAATACTGATCTCAAGAATGCTGAGGGAAAGCTGAAACCATCTAAAGAGGAAGCACCTACTTTGGAGCTTAAACCATTGCCTGAACAATTGAGATATGCTTTTTTAGGTGATGCATCTACTTTTCCTGTTATTATTGCATCTAACCTTTCAGGTAGTGATGAGGACAAGCTCTTGAGGATTTTGAGAGAATTCAAATCGGCCATCGGATCGACTATAGCAGATATAAAAGGGATCAACCCTTCATATTGCATGCATAAAAATTCTGCTAGAGGAAGGTCGCAAGCCGTCTGTTGAGCAACAATGAAGGCTTAATCCTATCATGAAAGAAGTGGTGAAGAAAGAAATTATAAAGTGGATGGATGCAGGAATTATATATCCTATTTCCGACAGTTCTTGGGTGAGCCCCGTGAAATGTGTACCTAAGAAAGGAGGTATTACTGTGGTAGTAAATGAGAAGGAGGAGCTCATCCTCACTAGAACAGTCACATGATGGAGGGTATGCATGGACTACAGAAAGTTGAGTAAAGCCACGAGGAAGGATCACTTCCTTCTTCCATTCATTGATCAAATGCTTGACAGGTTGGCTGGTCATGAGTATTATTGTCTTCTGGATGGCTATTTGGGCTATAATCAAATTTCCATTGCACCAGAAGATCAAGAAAAGACTACTTTTACTCATCCATTTGGCACGTTTGCTTTTCGTAGAGTTTCTTTTGGCTTATGTGGTGCACCTGCCACTTTTCAGAGATGCATGATGGCTATATTCTCCAATATGATTGGAAATAATGTCGAAGTGTTAATGGACGACTTCTCCGTATTTGGACATTCATATGATGAATGCTTGAATAATCTCCATTTGGTGCTCAAAAGGTGTGTGGATACCAATCTAGTGCTCAATTGGGAAAAATGTCACTTCATGGTGCAACAAGGCATCATTCTTGGGCATAAGGTCTCCAGTAAAGGTCTTGAGGTAGATAAAGCCAAGGTGGGCGTCATTGAAAATCTTCCGCCACCTATTTCTGTGAAGGGAATCCGTAGCTTTCTTGGTCATGCGGGTTTTTATCGACGTTTCATCAAGGACTTCTCTAAGATATCTAAGCCGTTGTGCAACTTGCTCGAAAAAGATGTTCCTTTCAAATTTGATGAAGAATGCTTGGCAACATTCGAGACTCTCAAGAAGAGTTTAATCACCGCACTAGTTATCACGACACCGGATTGGAGAGAACCTTTTGAGATGATATGTGAAGCAAGTGATTATGCAGTGGGAGCAGTTCTTGGGCAGCGAAAGACTAATATCTTTCATGTGGTCTACTATGTTAGTAAGACGCTAAATGGAGCCCGACTGAACTATACCACTACTGAGAAGGAGCTCTTGGCTATAATTTTTGGTTTCGAAAAATTTCGATCTTATCTACTTGGGACAAAGGTGACAGTGTTCACTGATCACGCTGCCATCCGCTATCTGGTCTCAAAGAAGGATTCGAAGCCTAGACTTATTCGTTGGGTTCTCTTACTACAGGAATTCGAGTTAGAGATCAAGGATCGAAAAGGTATTGAAAATCAAGTAGCTGACCATCTCTCTAGATTGGAGAATCCCAATTCTACTTCACATGATAAGACATTGATCAACGAATCTTTTCTGGATGAGCAGTTGTTCGCAATTTAAGAGGAAGAGCCATGGTTCACAGACATTGTGAACTATCTTGTTAGCAATATAATGCCTCCTAATATGAATGCGGCTTAAAAGAAGAAGTTTCTGCATGAGGTGAAGTGGTACATATGGGATAAACCATATTTTTTAGACAAGGAGCTGACCAGATCATCAGGAGATGTATCCCATTTTGTGAGACGGAGGGGATATTACGAGACTGTCATTCCACATTTTATGGTGGACATTATGGTGGTGAAAAAACAGCAGCTCCTATTCTTCAAGCAGGTTTTTTCTGGCCTACGTTGTTTAAGGATGCACATCAGTTCGTTTTAAGGTGTGATCGTTGCCAAAGAGTTGGGAATCTTACCAGAAAGGATGAGATGCCTTTAAATGTGATGCTTGAAGTTGAGGTCTTCAATGTTTGGGAAATCGATTTCATAGGACCATTTATCTCATCCTACAATAATCAGTACATCTTGCTGGCAGTCGATTATATCTCGAAATGGGTAAAAGTCAAGGCTCTACCAACTAATGATGCAAAGGTAGTGTTGAGTTTTCTTCATAAGCAGATATTCACAAGGTTTGGAACGCAACGAGTTATCATAAGTGATGAAGGGTCGCATTTCTGTAATCATAAGTTCACTTCTATGATGCAACGCTACAATGTGAATCATCACATTGTTACTGCCTATCATCCTCAAACTAATGGTCAAGCTGAAGTGTCTAATAGAGAGTCGTTTGTCCGTCAAGGAAAGTTTGGTCGTTGAAGCTCGATGAAGTTGTTTGGGCTTATAGAACAGCATACAAGACTCCACTTGGGATGTCCCTGTTTCAACTAGTCTATGGTAAGGGATGTCATTTACCTGAAGAGCTTGAGCATAAGGCTTATTGGGCATTGAAGAAGTTAAACCTTGATCTAGATGCGGCTGGGAAAAAACGAATGCTTCAGTTAAATGAACTTGATGAATTTCGACTTCAAGCGTACGAAAATAACAAAATGTACAAGGAAAAGGTAAAAAGGTGGCATGACAGGAAGCTATCGCCTAAGTCATTCATGCTGGGGCAACAAGTTCTTCTATTCAACTCTCGTCTCCGACTTTTTCCTGGAAAGTTGAAATCAAGGGGGTCTGGACTATTTATCGTCAAAACTGTGTTTCCACATGGAGCGGTGGAGATTTTTGAGAATGATCCGGGCCAAGCATTCAAAGTAAATGGCCAGAGATTGAAGCACTATTATGGGGAATGCGGCAAACCGTGAAGTGGTTAGTGCCGTTTTATTGTCAACTTGATCGCATTACTCTACGTCAAGCTAATAACGTAAAAGAAGCGCTTCTTGGGAGGCAACCCAAGATATGAGACCATAGGACACGTTAGAATTTAGTACTTTATCCAAAAACCCAAAAAAATCCGAATAGCAGGCTCCCGCCTGCTGGTGCCAGGTGACCGCATGCGCCCCTGATTTTTGAAAAATCATTTTTCAGCCTATAAAAAAACAAACAAAATAAAAAAAAAATTACAGAAACTATATCACCCATTACCCCACGACTTCTCCCCATACTTAGCCACAAACCCCACTCCTAATCAAATTCTAACCCTAATTTTTCTCTATAAATACATACAACCTCTACATACACATCCCACACACTTTCAACTCTACAAAATCTCTCCTATACACCAAACACAAACTCTCCAACTCTTATTCTCAGTTTTCATGGCCCTAAAGAGATCATGAACTGTGGGTAGCAGCAGCACCAACCCGACTGCTACTGATTCTTCGAGGAATACTGCTGCGAGGATCCGATTGTTGGATGGGGCTGCTGAAGAAGAGTACACCAAGCTTCTGACTAAGCCTATTATAAGGGAGAGGGGGTTCTTGCCATCAGGGAGAGATGGTGATTTGCTACCGATGATTGATAAGAAGGGATGGATTACATTTTGTGAGTCACCTGAGGCGGTTTCGATGAGTATCGTTTGTGAGTTCTATGCGAATGCCAAGGCTGACAAGAATGGGTTTTCTGTTGTTCGTGGGCTTACTGTTGATTATCAGCCCGAGGCGATTCGCCGGGTAATTGGACAGCGACAAAGGAAACCACAAGAGGAGCATTTGAATGAAAAGACCCATGAGGACTTTGATATGGACTTGATTATTGCTACTCTCTGTCGGTCGGGCACAGTATGGAAGTTCAAAAGGGGAACCAACGAGTATCATAATTTCCCTGCTGTCGCGATGAACAGGTATGCTCATGCTTGGAATTTATTTATGTGTGCTAATATTCTTCCTTCTGTGCATTCACATGAGGTTACAGTGGAGAGGCCGAGGTTGTTATGGGGAATTCTGAATGATGAATATTATGTGGACTTTTGTGAGTACATCTACCAAGGGATTTTGAAGTTTTTGAGGGGGAAATCGCAATACTCTATCCCGTATGCCTCTATTGTCACAAAGCTTTGCAAGGCATGTGGAGTCCAGTGGTCTTTTTATGAGCAGTTGCAGATGCCGGTCGCTCCTATTGATTCATCGATGCTGAATGCGATGCAGGAGTGGACGGGTGGAGAGCCCGAGTCATATGGTTTGGGGTATCACCTTTTGGGAGGAGTTCCAGCAGCTGGTGCTACCATGGCTAGGCCCAGTCTGGCTCAGAGAGAGGCAGGTTCTTCGAGAGCCCAGAGAGAAGATGGTTCGGGATTGGCTGATGTCAAGTACATGAGGCTTTCCAGGAGGATGAATGCGATGTATGAGTCGCAGAGTCGGTTTGTGCAGGAGCTCACCCAAGCACTTGGGACTGCATGTAGAGGCCTTGGAGCTAATATATAGTGGCCCATTTATGGTGAGGATTCTGCTTATCCACAACTTGACACTCCACCCTGTGAGGGTGATGATGGTGATGATGATTCGTCTGAATAGGTATACCCTGTGTTCCTTTCTATTACCTTTACGGGGGACAGTGAAGATTTTAAGTTGGGGGTGGTAGTTAAGGAACATATTTGTGTGTGTGTCATGTAGTTGCATATTCATGATAGTTTATCTCATTTAGTTGCATATTTTTGCCATATAGTTTTTTTTTAAAGTTTTTTTATTTTTTAGCTTTATTTATCATGTCATATAGCTCATGTATATACCATAATCCCTTTGTGTTGCTTTACCGATTAATATATGATATTGATGCGAGTGTAGTGATAGCGTTAGAGTGATGTTGAATCTTGTTAGGTTGATATGCATGCTAGAAACACTTGTAATTTCACTAATTCTTAGATTATGCTTAATGACTAGATTGTTGTCATGATTTGATGGTTTTTGAGGTTAATCTATTGCTTATACTTAGAATGCATAATAGGCTCTTAATGATAAAAGACATGAAAGATAAAAATTAGAAAAAAAATTGGAATTCATTGCTAGTTGTGGCTAGGCGTCAAATGGCTAGTAGCCGGCTCGTATTGTATACGAGTAATCTAGGGTTGAGCATGATGGAGTGAAACGCACTTGCTCAGAAATAAAAAAGAAAAAAAAAGAAAAAAAAGAGAAAAAGAAAAGAAAGAAAAAAATATGGTTTAATGCATAATTGATCACGAATGAGCTCTTTGGTATTCGAGTTATTAAGTTCTTAGGGGACTTTGTGCCTAGTGACCTAAGGCTTTTATAGTCTGGGTTCTGCTAACTTAACGCTCGCTAAATGGGTACCATTGCATAAGTCTTTTGTGGACCTCACTCATTGCACGATCAAATAAGCATTTGTTTTATGTGTTGAATAAAAGCATGATTCCGTAGTAAACTCCAATAATCTTGAAGTGTTATAAGTCATGTGTCTAGAATATATTCTTCGTATAAGCTTATGATTGCCTTGAGGATAATTAAGTTATGGTGATTGATCTAGTTTCAAAACATATCTGTTAAGCATTTGCACACACCCCGTTTCTAGTTGTATGTTAGCTTGCGTGATTTGATTGATCTTTAGTCGCCTAATTGCATTTGTTGATATGTCATGTGTTGGTTGGTTTAGTCATTGCGAGGGGGATCGCTGCATTCATATAGTTGCATTCATGCATGTTTTTATTCTGTTTTTGAGTCTGTGATGCTTGAGGACAAGCATCGATTTAAGTTTGGGGGTGTGATAAGTGGTATTTTATACCACTTAGAGCGTCTCATAACGGCTTGAATTGGTGTCTTGAACTCAAGTATTTTGTGTGTTTGACACATTTCTAGTGTTTTTGTATTTCAGGGTATAACTTGCTTAGATAGGTGGTTTTCATCAAATAAAGCTTAAGTAAGTTCTTGGAATTAGTCTAGGGGAGATGAGCGAAGAAATCAGCAAAAACATAAGTAAAATAAAATATTTTCCAGAAGGGTAGCAGGCGGCCGCCTATGTGCAGAAATTCAGATTCTGGATTTTATTAATTCGAGTCCAATTGGGCTTCTGTTAGTGCTAGTTCTCTTGGGTTATTATATAAACCTTATGGGAAGACGTTTTTTTATAGAAGAGAAGAGATAATCAAGAGTGAAGGCAAGAAGATTGAGAAGACCGTTTTAGCACACAACAATGAAGAAGAGGAAGCATACGCTATTCTTGTGATTCTTTTAATTCGTTGTAACTGTGGATACTAGTTTTCTTTATGCTTTGAACCTTAATACTCTTGTGACGTACTTCATTATTTATTAAGTATTTTTATTAGTTTATATCGTTATGTTATTATCATGCTTTCATATGAACCCATGGTGATGATGCGTTCTATTATGGGCTAATCGTGATCATGGGATCCTAGCGGATTTACTATGGATTTCTTTAGTTAATTGTTTAATACCTTGGTATGTGGTGATTGTATGATATCTAGTATAGGTTGTGCTTAATTGTCTTATGTGCGTCACGAACGTGTAAGATAGCCTGTTAATATCTTGTGAAGCGATAGTGAATCTTGAGATTTAGAACTTGTCATGCTAGCATAAGTTCATGTATTGTATGCATGATTAGTGGGTAACTCTAACCGTTTTACTTGCCCTGTGTAATCATCATGAATAACTTGTGCTTAAATCGTTATATTGTCAAATTTTGTAGACATACAGGGTCTCAACATAATTGATGCCTATTCAACTTCTATCTTAATTGTGGATGCTTGGTAGAATGGTATTCGTACAACGAAAGTTGGCGTTTATCAGTTTCGTATTGTTCGATTAATATCATCCCATTACATGCTAAAGTTAATGACAGTAACTATTGAATGAAGTAGTAATGAAGTCAGGATCTCATGAGTGTTTAATATTGTTAATTTAAATGTTTAATTCTCATAGTAATTGTTAGTTACCAACCTTAATTGTTATTATTTTGACATTGAAGAATAATCATACATTGGCGAGTAAGTGTTAATTAGATATAATTAATCAGAGTCTCTGTGGGAACGAACTAGAAATCATTCTATATTACTAGCGAACGCGAATAATTGCGTGATTTATTTAGCGCATGCTTTGTGCCTAACATTAACTTTGATGTTGCCTCAAGACTTTTGATACTTTGCTTTTTGTAATATTCGTACTTTGCTCCGGGCTTATTCTAGTCCGGTTATTTTTTTAATGTTTGCTTTTGTTGCTTCTATTTTGCTTTGCTATTGTAGTTTTCTTTTACCTTAGAAAAACTTTTTCTAAGTTGTAGTTTTGCTCTAGTCCTGGATCATATCTTGTTCGGACTAGCGGTTGTAAAAATGGGTGCTCTAGTCCTGACTGATGGCTTATCCGGACTAGTGGTTAGCTTTTTTACTTAGAAAATTAGTTCTAAGTAAAAATGCTTGCTCTAGTCCTGACTGATAGATTGTCCGGACTAGTGGTTGGTTTTTTTACTTAGGAAATTAATTCTTAGTAAAAATGGTTGCTCTAGTCCTGACTAATAGCTTGTCCGGAATAGTGGTTAGCTTTTTTATTTAGGAAATTAGTTCTGAGTAAAAATGGTTACTCTAGTCCTGACTAATAGCTTGTCCGGACTAGTGGTTTGCTTTTTTACTTAATTCTTAGTAAAAATGGTTACTCCAGTCCTTACTAATAGCTTGTCCGGACTAGTGGTTAGTTTTTTATTTTGAAAATTGATTCTAAGTAAAAATAGTTGCTCTAGTCCTGACTAATAGCTTGTCCGGACTAGTGGCTAGCTTTTTACTTTGAAAATTAATTCTTAGTAAAAATGGTTGCTCTAGTCCTGACTAATATCTTGTCCGAACTAGTGGTTTGCTTTTTTATTTAGGAAATTAATTCTAAGTAAAATTGGTTGCTCTAGTCCTGACTAATAGCTTTTCCGGACTAGTGGTTTGCTTTTTTACTTTGAAAATTAATTCTTAGTAAAATTGGTTGCTCTAGTCCTGACTAATAGCTTGTCCGGACTAGTGGTTTGCTTCGATAAATGTAAAGAGGAAATGCTTTTCATTAATCATTCATACAAAATATATAGGAAAAAACAAGTTGGTTGCTTGCCATATTGGCTACAGGATTTTGGTTGCTTTGTTTGTTCTCCTACTGGTAGAATTTTCTTAGCCTTAGTCCATGCCAAGTATTTGGGAGTTCTGAGCCATCCATGTTCAGGAGTTTGTAGGTTCCTGGCCTCAGGACTTCTTTGACCTTGTATGGTCCTTCCCATTTGGGCATTAGCTTTCCAGTGTTTGTGGGATCTGATGTTTTTGTGTCTCGAAGGACTAAGTCTCCGACTTGGAAGTTTTTGAATCTGGACTTCTTAATGAAGTGTTCTCTTATTTTCTCCTTGTATTTTTCCATCCTTTCTACAGCTTGGTCCCGGACCTCCTCAATTAGCTCCATGTTTGTTCTGAGTCCCTCTTCATTTGCTTCTTCTTCAAAATTTATTGCTCTATGAGAAGGAGATCCCACTTCAATAGGAAACATTGCTTCTGTGCCATAAGCTAACTTGAATGGAGTTTCTCCGGTGCTTGTCCTGGGGCTTGTCCTGTAGGTCCATAGTACGCTTGGTAGTTCTTCCGGCCATTTGCTTTTGCTCTCTTTGAGTCTCTTTTCAATACCTCGGAGCAGGATTTTGTTGGTGACTTCTACTTGGCCGTTTCCTTGGGGATATGCTACTGATGACTTTTTGTGCTTGATCCTGTGCTCCTGAAGGTAGGATTCAAATTCTGATCCGATGAATTGGGGTCCCTTGTCTGATACTAGGACTCGTGGTATCCCGAACTTTATGCAGTCTTGCTGATTGATTGTTCACATTGCTTTCGCTTCAACCCATTTGGTCATGTAATCAATTGAGACTAACAAGTACCTGAGATCTCCTTTGGCCCGGGGAAAGGGTCCCATTATGTCAATGCCCCAGACAGCAAAGGGGATAGGTGACAGGACTGAGGATGGTAGGACTGGGCTGATCCGGGACACATTGCTGAAGAGTTGGCATTCCTTGCACTTTTTCACGAACTCTATTGCATCTTGATGAATGGTTGTCCAGTAGTAGCCTTGTCTTATGATCTTATGATCTAGGGCCTTTGCGGACATGTGATCTCCGCATATCCCTTCATGCACTTCCGCCAAACAGTACTTTGCTTCCTCTGGGCCGACACATTTCAGGATTGGAGATGAGAAAGTCTTGCGGTAGAGTAGTCCTTCTTCGAGGAAGAACTTTCCTTCTTTTGCTTTTAACCTTTGGGCTTTTCCTTTATCTTCAGGGAGCTCTCCTTTCTCCAAGTAGTTGATGAAGGGAGACATCTAGTTTTGGTTGCTTTTGATCTCCAAGATCTCTCCGGATTCAATAGATGGTTTGTGGAGTTCTTCGAAGTAAACTGAGCAGTCCAGATCTGATGAGTTCCGGACTAATTTGGATAGAATATCCACTTCTTCATTTTCTTCCCGACATATCTGAAGGACTTGGTGGTTTGGTATTGAGGCTAAGTAACTTTGAACCAGTGTTTGGTACTTCGCCAGAATATGGTCCTTTGCTATGTATTCTCCATTTGTTTGCTTGACCACTATCTGGGAGTCGCTGTAGATTTTAAAGTCCTGGACCTTAAGAGCCCTGGAGAGCTTTAGTCCTGCAATCAACGCCTCATATTCTGGCTGATTGTTTGTTACGGGAAAGCCAAAAGATATAGCTATTTGAATCGTGAATCATTCAGGACTTTTGAGTATGAGTCCGGCTCCCGACCTTTCGCTTGTTGAAGAACCATCAGAAGGAATTTATACATCACAGAAGCATGGTAAAACAATTTTCTTGATATAAAATCCAAATAAAGGCATACAAATCGTGATTAAATCATATGGGATCGATTTCTAACCTTTAAAAGCGATCCAAGAATGACGAGCGGAGATCCCTAGCAGCTGCTCCTCAAGTGTGAAGCATTCCACCGGTATCCACCAAGAGATCAATGTAACGGAGGATGGGGTGGGAGAATTAGGGTTTGCTTGACTTTTTTTAGGTTGAGGCAAATAGGGGTTATAATAGTATATTTATAGGCAAAATTTTCAGCTGAAAATTTTCCCATAAAATATTATTATTATTAACCCTTTAATTGATTATTCTTATTAACCAATAAACTAATAATTAAAACACCTTTTAATCATTAGTCCCTTTTCTAAAAACTTTAGAAAAATAATTCTCTCACTTGATTTAATTTCCAAAATTAAATTCTTAATTAATAATATTAAGAACTTTTCTGAATTAATTTATAATTAGTTAAATCTCATTTAATCAATTATTAAATTTGCTAATTAATTATTTATTTCATAAATAAATAATTACCAGCCATTATTAATTAATTCCTCCACCATTAAATCATTCTCTTTTATGGTGTAACCCTGTAAGTTCAATATTAAGCCGGTAGTAGAAATAAATAATAATAAAACTATTTTATCATTATTTATATAAATTCTTTAATTCCTTAAATATGATTAATTAATAAATTAATCATATTTATTCTACATCATGAGGGATACTTCTCAGCATATCGCGACTATCCGGATAATACGAATTCACTGCTTAGAATACCAAGAACCTATTCAGTGAATAGTTACCGTACAATTAATTCCTTTTACCCTGCAATGTCACGATTAAATACAAGGCATGGAACTTGTATCAAGCCTATCTTATTTAATCATATGCTTTCCCATTCACTATGCTTAGTTCTTATTAATGTAAATTAGAAACTCCTTTCTAATTTCATTCACTCTGGCCAGAGATTCCTGAACTAGCATAAGTGGATCATCATTGAACATTCTCTTCCTTCACTGGAAGGGGTAGATCCTTTATTGATCATATCTATCTTCGTGTATAAATTCCTATACCCAGTAGAGCCCTTATAATTGTCCCTGGAGACTAAGAACTAAACCAAAACATAGTTCAGTGTACACAAGATGACTATGACGATCTCAAGTCTAAGGATACTTGTACAACTATCACTATGTGAACAACTGCTGACATGTGAGTGAACTCCATCAGTTGTTCAGCTGTGTGAGTCATGTTCAGTGAACGTGTTCTATAATAAGCACCTACATACTAGCTATAGTGTCACCACACAAATGTCTGTGAGAACAGACAGCCTTCATAATGAAGCAAACATAGTATGTACCGATCGTTGCGGATTATTAATTACCAGTTAGTAATCCTACGATCAGGAACGATTTAAGTTTAGAGTTATCATCTTTTAGGTCTCATTATTATGATCTCATCACAATCCATAAAAAGCTTTACTCTAAACTGTGGTATATCTTATTTAAACACTTAAAATAGATAAAGCCCGTAATAAAAACAAAACAAGTCTTTTATTAATATCAATGAAATCAAAACATATTACATAAAAGTTATTCCTAAATCCTCATACATGATTGGACTTAGGACACATCTCTTTCACCATCTACTTTCAGGGTCCAGGCTCCCGGATTTGCTTCTTTGTTTGTCTCCAGATCTGTGTTCATTGGTTCCGGTTCTTCTTCTGGGAAGTTGCATTCGATTATGAAATCCACAATTGCTTGAGCTTTAATTGCAGTCCTGGGAATGAAGCTTAAATTGAACTGGCTTAACTTCACAACCCAATTGATTAGTCTTCCCGAGACATATGGCTTGTGAATTATCTTCCTTAGGGGCTGATTTGTCACCACTCTGATTTCTCTTCCTTAGAAGTAGTGCCTGAGTTTTCTTGAAGTTGTGACCAATGCAAAGGCAAACTTCTCCAATCTTGGGTATCTTGTTTCTGCGTCTTTGAGTACTTGGCTTACATAGTAAACTGGTTGTTGTTTTCCATTCTTTTCCCTGATTAGGGCAGCTCCTGCGGCTTGTGCTCCTGCTGACAAGTATATGTAGAGAGGCTCTCCTGGCTGAGCTTTAGTTAAGACATGTGGCTGAGAGAGGTAGGACTTGATTTCCTCAAATGCCTTTTGGCACTCCGGACTCCAGTTCACCTCTTTCTTGTTGCTTGCTCCTTTGAGTAAATCAAAGAATGGTAAGTGTTAGGTCACACACACTGTAGAAGGGGGTTGAATACAGTGTTTATCACAATCAAATCGAATTAAAAAACACAAGTAACAGAAAACAAGCTTTATTAAACTCTGTTATAATATGGAATTGTCCTCTCTCAGTGATGAATAACTTATCACGAGAGCAGCTAGGGTTACAATAAATAATAATTTCGATTATAATAACACATATAGTGTAAACCCTATGTCTGTGTTTATATACTACACAGTTACAAGATAATCTCTAATTGATATGGAATATAATTCTACTTCCTAAAATATATCAACTAGTTATATTTTCTTCCAAGTATTCTATTCTTCATAGAATTCCTTCTTCATGCATATCTCTTCTTGCGTTTATCTTGATCTTCTTTCCTTTCAATCAACCGCCTTCCTTATCTGAAAGTCTCCTTAAGTCCTGATATTATCTTCAGATAAATATCTCCTGATAACTTAAGTTCTAACAACTTAAGTTCTGACTTCAGTATAAGTGCTGATTTCCAGTTAAGTACTGATTTGTCCTGTTTAAGTAAGATCTGAAAACTAAACACAAATCATATTAGTCATGACATTATCAAATATATCTAACAATCTCCCCCAACTTGTAAATTAGCATAATATACAAGTTTAACAGATATTTGATGATGTCAAAAACATTAAGTACACATGCATGAGAATTTGACTAGATAACTACAACTTACAGTCCTTGTAGCTTTACCATCTTTAACTTCTGATAACAGCTTCAATCTGTATACACATCATAATTTGAGCAGTTGTAGATCTTGACTTGTCTTTAATTCCTGATCTCTTTGATGTCAGGAGTTGTTCTGAGATAGTTCTTTAACAAACATCTCTCGGTATATTTAAGTTCATCAATCATCCTCCTTTTAGCATTCTTCAATTCAACTGTATCTTTACCAATTTGAAAGATAGCAGCCCTGAGATCATTTATTCTAGCTTTCATTATGTCCTGATCTAGTATATGATCAAATATGCCTTGTCAGACTCAAGATTGAATTCCACAGCCTTATAACCCAGAAAGGTAGTTATAATCTTAGCAGAGTTAGGCTTCATCTCGATAATATCACCTTTTTGATCTCTGTACTTGGGACAGTATGTGCTATTAGACTTCACATAATAAAGCTTCTTCTGTCTCTGAATTTGAGTCTTCAAATAATTTGCAGCACCATCTGTTAATCTGTTCTTCACTTGAAATAAGAATAGAACATGTTCTAGTTCCTCATAATACTTCAGTGGTACAACATTCTGTCTAATATGGTATACCCTTCCATTTGTCATAAAATATAACAAGATGTGTTCTTTCAAGAAGGTATGGTAAACCATCTGTACAGATTCAAGCTGATTCAATCTTTCAGGAGTTGCTCCAACACCTGGTTCATTTAAAGAAGTCGGATCATTGGTTGTGTTCTGTATTCTTCTTTCATCAGCACTACCCAATCAAGATTTATCTCTTGCTTCTTTTCCTGTAACCACTCTTGCTTCAAAACCACTTGTTGGAGTCTTCAAAGGTTGAGTCTATTTAGCTTTGGTGAATCCTGGTAGGAGTAACTTTGAAGGTTTAACATGAGCAATGTCAGAGGTTTCCTTTAACTTATCTTCTGATATCAAGCCAACTTGAGCTATGTCAGAGGTTGCTTGCTTCAGTGTCATATCAGAACTTACTATATCTTGACTGAACAACTTTAGCCATGTCAGAGGTTATTTAAGAAATCTTCCTTGAAATCAGAGTAAGATTAACATCTTCATCAGACATTTCTTCATCCATAGCAGGCACATAAACCTTTACAGGTTCACCAACTTTTTCTTTGCCCTTGGACCTTGGATCTATCTCCATTTGTGATTTGGTCTTAGTTGCCTCATGATTTATCCTTTCTTTTATCACAATGCCTTTAGCCTTAGGAATTTTCTTTTCAACAATAGAAGCTTCAGATTTGGACTTGACTTTTTCTAACTTATGTCTAGCTTCTTCTCCCTTTAGACTCTCAAAGTCCATTTCTGGATTTTCTTTCAGAAATAACTGTCTTGAAATTTCCTCATCAAGTTCCAAATGTTCATCAGAACTTATCCTTTTACCAGTATCAGAAGTTATTCTTCTCCCGATATCAGAACTTGTTCTTTGACTTGTAGTTCCAGCTTTACTTGATAAAAAACCTTTACCTTGACCATGACCTCCACCCATTCCAGATTTTCCCTGGTCATCTTTTTCATCATCCTTTCCCTTCAGTGTCTTAACAGTTTTGCATTTGGACTTAATTATTTTCTCCCCCTTTTTGGCATCAGCAGGTAAAAGAAGAGAGACAAGAAATTCCACTAAGGATTGGATCTCATTGAGTTGAGATTGATGAGAAGCTTGATTCTTCAGAATGTCATCAATCTGAGCCTGTTGCTTCTCCTGATTTTTCTCAATGTACTCAATTCTGTCAAAGGTAGGTTTGAAAAACCTTTTCTTGTCCAGCTCGGCAACCATATCTTGCTGATTTAAGGATTCTTGAATCTTGTCTATCTTGGCCTGAATTACAAATTGTTGACTTTGAAGGTGTCTTGTATTGAGTGCAGTAACCCTAAGCTGTGTCTTGAAATCATCATTGACTAGCATCTCATCAGCCTTTGCCAAGTGCTCATCAAGTATGTGTGAAGTAGGAACGAAATCAACTTTGTTCCATTCCTTGGTCCACTCCCTTCCTCTAGGAGTTTCACTCCAAGGTACTGGTGCATTTCCTATAACAAATAGATCAACTTTTGAAGGAGCTTGTAGAGGTGCATGCCCAGATGGACCAGATGCATCAGCATCTAAAGTGGCAGCAGCTTCACTAGTAACTTCATTATTAGCAGCATCAGAACTTATAGAATCAACATCATCAGCTTCTTCTGATAAAATAAAAGTATGAGTGGCTATTGAGGCTTCAACATCATCCTCTAAGTGCTGATCTCCAACTAAGTTCTGATCAACAACCAAATCTTGATGCCCAACTAAAACCTGATTTTCATCATCCAGATTCAGAATAGGTGTAGTAGGAATATCTTCATTAAAATCAGCATCCAGAATTGGGGTTGTTGGTGGAGTGATTTGAGCTGGTGGAGCTTCCAAGTACAGAACCTCAGGTATAATCAGGTTGTGAATATCAATCTCATCACTTGTGTCTGGGTCTTCAGTATGTACTGGTTTATTTACAGGAGACACAGGAGGAGTAGACAGTCTGTCTTGAGTAGTTTCTGGTTGTGCTGAAGGAAGTAATTCAACAACAATTTATTCTGTTGGGATCAGAGATTCCTGACCCCCTTCCTTAGCTCCTTCTAGAGTTTCTTCAGAATGTGATGATACACTGACAGCCCTCCTGGCTCTTTGCTTTTTATGTCTCTTTGCAGAATGAGAGACCTTGGGAGCTTCATCATAAGAATTTAGTTTTCTAAGCCTTTTTAGGGGCCTAGAACTCCCAATTTCAACATTCTTCTGAGAAGAGACCTTCTCTGCTTCTACAATAATAGGTTCTGATACTGGAACCTGTTCCTCACTGTCTGACTCATCCCTCAGAATAATCCTCCTTCTCTTCTGTTGTGTCTGAGGTACAGTCTTTGTCCTCTTAGGTTTGGAAGATGAAGGCCTCACAGGATGTGCTGATGGTGAAGGTTAAGATGTCTGTGATGGTTTGAAATATGTCCTGATGGAGGGTTGAGTAGGTTGAGGTTGAGAAGTTTGAGGTGTAGGTGTGGTATGTTCTGATGGTTGATGTGATGGCTGGGATGTGCTGGTGGGTTGAACATCAGGGTCAACAAATGTGTAGGTTTGCGGATCAGCATTTACAAGAATCTGTTTTACAGATTGAGGTATCTGTAAGGGTCTAACCATTTTCTTCTTAATGTCAGCATTTAACAAATCATTAAAAGCCCTTTTTGCAAGCTTAAAGGGTGGAATTAAATCAGTGGTAGGTTGGGGCTCATCAGCACAACAAAAAGAATATATAAGCTGACAGAATCTAGCAAAGTATACTACATTCCTATCCTCTGTCATCCTATCCCCTATGAAACCTAACACATCACTTGTAAAATCAAAGTGAGTTTGATGAATAAGAGCATACCCGATTTGTTGACTCATGATTGGAATGGCATCGAAGTTGGAGCACTTATTGACGAATGCCTTAGTGATACAATCGAAGAAAAAGCTCCATTCCTTTATGATATTTGCCCTTTTCAACTGTCCAAGCTTGCCCAAAATTTTCTCATAGCCCAAACTGGCCATGAGCTGCTATAGAACAGGGTCCTCCACTGTTGAAAAAGTACAGCCTTCTGGTAAGTGGAGAGCTTTACAAACTGCTTCAGGAGTAACCACATGCTCAACGTCATTGACTTCAAATACGATGCTTGGAGTACCAGTAACACCACCATCATCAAAAATCCCAGTCCGCCAAAACGTCAGAACTTGTTGGCTTGAAGTAGTTTGAGGTTGGGTCAAAGCATACCCAATCTCACTATTTGCTAAAAAATCTTGCACAAAGTGCAAATCTGATGGAGCTTCAGCCTTGTTCAAGATTTCAGCATAGTTGTTTGGTACAAACTTGGCTCCATCAATAATTAAATCCTTAGGTGCCATGAGAAATAAGTGAGAAATAAAATTGCCTGTAAGGTGTTTGATAAAATGTCTATAA